>NC_045593.1:82434603-82464603 GCF_009819795.1 Aythya fuligula | reverse complement strand
GAGCTTAGGGATATGGTTTAGTGGAGGGCTGTTAGCGTTAGGTTGGAGGTTGGATTCGATGACCTTGAGGTCTCTTCCAACCTAGAAAATTCTGTGATTCTGTGATTCTGTGAAACAAATAATTAAAAAATAAGATAACTGGTGCAATTTTTCCAGCCAAAGCTATAAACCATACCTAACATAGATATTTAATCAGAAATACTTCGATCTTCCAAACACTTAAAATAATGAACATTTTTTTCATATGAGTAATCATGTAGAATTCAGTTATGCATATATTTGAGTAGTTTTCATGTTGTTGTTCCTCTCTCTCTTCTTTAAGAATAGACATATTTAATATCAAGAGTTGCTAGTTAAATACATTATTTGATATACTCTGTATGTTTCTGATCTCTTTATTTAAGTAACAAAAATGTTCTACAAATACAAAACAGAAAACAAAGAAACAAAAAATGGATTTGGATTACAATCTCTTAGCTGTTTGCCTCTGTATTACTTAGAGTTTTTCTATATTTAGATTATCTGTCAAGGGACAAAGAAAACTAAAATGCACAAGAAGCACTCTGTGCTGCTTGGCTCTCACTTTCAAGAGAAAGTATCTTCTCCCTAAACAACACAAATATGTTCTTCAATTATGGTCAAGATGTACGCTGGGCTGGAGGAAAAAGTACGTATGGAAACAGGGAGAACTGGGGACAGATAGTAAAGATACGCAAGAGGAATGAACTCTTTATAATCAATGTTGTCCAGTTAGCCCTTTTCAGAGCACTGTGCAATGTCATTCTAAAATTTTTGGGTTTGCATTTTTTCCATTTGTTTGTAGCTTTTTAGTAAACAAAAAATAGTAAAGGACTTAAATAATACACTCTAAATTTCCAAGGCACATTACATTTCTTTGTCCACACACTTCTTTCAGTGCCTTCTCCCAAGAACACACATTCAGAAAATACAGGTTTACATTCATAACAACATTAGCTTTAGGTCTGCTATTGCTACACATAGTAGACTCCTGCTCTTCTGAATCCAGAGGAGATGCTATTCCTCCTTTATCTGCTAGGAAACATTCACTATAACACAAGGGACCAAAAAACAAACAAACAAGCAAAACCAAAAATAAACTTAATATCAGTTTGTTTTTCCCATCTCCAAAGTGTTTTACAATCATCTCCAGTCTTCCCAATACCTTATGGAAGTCATTCATTGGATTGTACAGATATGAAAATTGACCTGTTGAACTGATGTGAGTCATCCAAGGGTACAGCATATGCATCACAATCAAAATTAGATTTCAGGAGTCTTCTGCTTAAGCTCCTGTTCTTACTCTGATTTATTTATTTATTTATTTATTTTCCAGGATGAATAAATAATAGGTTTTCAAGAATAAATGTCAGAGTGAATGAATAAGTTATAGGGAGACACGATCACAGCCCAGTCTTAATACAGCCCCAAAGCATGCTCACTCTCAAATAGTACACTTACAAGACTTTTAATAGTTCAGAACAAACGTAGTTTTGAATGTGTACTGTTGAGAAAATTCAGCTTCTTCCTGGGGCTGTGAAGAAAAACCTTTGCAAATGATTTCTGTGAGAATTCTCTTGCAAATTGACTCTAAAATCAATTTAATTTGGAGGCAGAGGGTTTTCTTCTCTACGTTCACTTTCTGAAGGAACTACCTCTGCAGAAGATTAGCTTAAAGAATATGCAGTGGATAGTGGATATGAAGTGGAAAGCAAGAAGACACTTATCCTCTTCATCTACATAGATAAATATTTTTGTTCATTTTTAAGAAAGTTTCTGATCTTTTGGTTAACTCCATAGCTTTTCTCTAGTTCAAGTCCTTACTCAATTTAACATCAACAAGTGCATCGAGCTCACCACACAACTGAAGGCTGCAAAATAAATATAAACTATAAACACAACATGAACCTCAACAGAGATGCATAAAATAAAATAAAATAAAATAAAATAAAATAAAATAAAATAAAATAAAATAAAATAAAATAAAATAAAATAAAATAAAATAAATAAAATAAAATAAAATAAAATATAAAATAAAATAAAATAAAATAAAATAAAATAAAATAAAATAAAATAAAATAAAATAAAATAAAATAAAATAAAATAAAATAAAATAAAATAAAAATACAGTCGAATGTATTATTTTTCCATGGCACAACTATAATGACAAAACAGAGCTCCAAACTCTGCTTTCCATTT
This sequence comes from Aythya fuligula, assembly GCF_009819795.1. Classification (NCBI taxonomy): domain Eukaryota; kingdom Metazoa; phylum Chordata; class Aves; order Anseriformes; family Anatidae; genus Aythya; species Aythya fuligula. The sequence continues at coordinate 82,462,386 of NC_045593.1, read as the reverse complement.
TTCAAATATTTTCTCCGTAGACATAATAAACATCTTCTCCTACCAAGGAGCAGATCTGTGGGAGGTCATAGGCAACTGCTATTCTCTGATGAAAGACATCTAAGCATCCTAAAGTCCACCAGGAAATATTTTGCCTTGTTGCCACAGGAGAAAGGCTATAAATTGATCTTCTTATTTCACATTCTTAGGTCTACAAGATATGAGTTGATGCACACAATTTTCCTCATCCACACTTCTCTTCCCATTGCCAGCAAAGCCCAGTGGGCTACAGGCTGTTCAAGCAAGAGCATGAAGTGATAGTCTGAATCCAGATGACAAAAGAGTAAAATAAATAAATAAATAACATAAAAGAATATATAGAGAGAAATTGAGACTGACTACTCAAATTCAATGGACATTCTGCAGAAACTACTGTTTTTCTACTCAAAGAATCCACAAAGTGCATTTCAGGATGCCTGATACCTGAGGGAGTAAAGTTTACATTAGAATGAATTTTAACTGCCTGTAAGTTAAACAAATCACTTGTTAGGTATCACAATTACCCTGGTTATTTTTTCAGTGGGTGAATATACAAAAAAAGTAACAGGTTCTGATTTTGTTTATTCTTCAAAGCCTTAGAACTTCAAAAAGATATTATATCTTAAATATTCCAGAGCAATCTAATGTTAAATTTGAGAGGACAAAAAAGGATATATTCAAAACTTTTGTAAAAGTGCCTACCATTTTCTAACCACACATAATATGATGCAGTGGATAGTGTAAGTGATATGCTTTTCCATGCTTCTACATGAGGGGCAGGTAGGGGGGATTATGTTGATGACATTGTTTATACAAATATTCACTCAAAAAAAAAAAGTATTCTATCACTATTGTCTGATGTGTCACTTCAGTGTAATAGAAATAATAGGGGAAATGATTATTAATAATAAAATGCTCATTAATTAGCCTGAGTTAATTCTTCTCCCGGTCCTACACTGCTCTTTGCCAGATCTCCCATCTGTCTGAGAATATTCCTTTTTTTTTTTTTTTTTTTTTTTTTTTTTTTTTTTTTTTCAGCATCGGAGGGAATGTTTGCATGCAGTCTACTACACTTTTCTTCAGGACCTAGATAAACTTTGTAGCTTCTACCAGTGAATGCAGATAATATCTCCAACTTGTTCCAGTCCTACATATCCACCTTCCACATGCATTTTTTAATGGGGAACAAACAAAAGGGCATTAGCCCACAGAACTAACCTTATATGTGCATTTTATGGCAGATTGAACAATTGTGCATCCATAAGTAACACACAAAAAGGACATCCTGAAGTGACTTCTCGTCCATGCATTCTTTTTGCTTAGAGTAAAGATCATTGGTTTTCATCATCAGGAATTTTAAGGTCAGGTTCTGACATTAATTACTATAGTATAATTTGGAAGAATTCTACTCTCTTTATTTCATAGTCCCTTGTCATCATTCCACAATGCTTCAAAAGTATAGAACATTAAAAATAGTTTAAATAGAAATTAATATCAACAGATAAGTTAGACCTGGCATGTACAATCTGGCCTTCATTTCATAAATACTATCACCATTTATATAAAATTTCATCTACAATAAAAGTAAGTCTAAACAACTTTTATATCACTGCATTATTCTAAATTACAATTGACGGTAATTACAAACTGAAGTGAGAGTAGAGGATATTATCATTTAAGTATCTCTGCATTGCCTCAAGATATATAAAAGCAACTGACATGTCAGCCTGGCTCTTGTAAATGCTCTAGCTACAGCTCTTTTCATTACACCCGTATATAATCTAATTTTTCAAGGGTCTTGGCTAACCTGGAACAGATGCTGTGGCTCAGATCACAATACATTGCAATTCAGCACATATTTTTCTAAAAAGGAAGAAAGGGAAAAGAGTACATACAGAAGGGAGTACCTGATCAGCAGTTTACAGTGTTCACTTCCAATGAACGTCAGAAATGACTGGTGTATATTATTTGATAAGTGTTGCATATAACATCTAAATTAGAACAGTGACCCCAATATTTGAACTTGACATTTAGGTTCCTAAAAGTCAACAGAACAACACCTTGATACTTTAAATCTGATAGATTTGTATATCATATTACTAGTTTTATATCCTAATGATCTTGCAAATAGGCTACAAATGAAAGAAATGTAGCTTGTCTAAATCAAGAAGTACTGGAAAAATCAGATGAGAAAAGTCCAGGAAATATTGATATCCTATTTTACATGCTTACTGCTTTTCTCCCTTTTTCTCTGTCAGGATTATATGTAATTATTAAGTACAATACCTTCTTTTTAGTTAAAAATAATCTGTCCAGAAATAACCTTATTGATGACTACCATCACATGAGGTAAAAAGAAATTATGCATGGAACCAGCATAAGTCTGAGTGCTGAGGTTCCTCCAGTACTCACCTCCAGTACTGTTTGTTGCAGCAGTCTCGTAACAGTCTGTGGAATGCAGGAATCTCTCCCTGCTCATAACACAGGTGATCCCTTGGTAATTTAAAAGAGAAAATACTTACAGTTTCATTTTGTAAAGAGACTGATTTGGCTGATTTGGATTTATACATTAGCCATAAGCATTCTTTTTGTATCCTGAGATTTGCTGGAAGACTGACCAGGGGAGAACTGCACCTTTTGTCCTAGGCGTGTTAGTGCATGAATATCCACCCACCTGCTCCAAGGGGGTGATGCCATATTCCAAAGGAAGGAGGAAACAAATAGTCCTGAAGAAGAGCTGAATCAGGAAAGAAAGAAAAATAAATAAAAAATTTGAAAGAAAAAGAAAAAGAAAAAGAAAAAAAAAAAGAAAAAGAAAAAGAAAAAAAAAAAGAAAAAGAAAAAGAAAAAGAAAAAGAAAAAGAAAAAGAAAAAGAAAAAGAAAAAGAAAAAGAAAAAGAAAAAGAAAAAGAAAAAGAAAAAGAAAAAGAAAAAGAAAAAGAAAAAGAAAAAGAAAAAGAAAAAGAAAAAGAAATGGAGACCCCACTAAATTTATTGAGTCTCAAATTGTGAAGTATTTTAGTTTGGGTAATCAAAAGCTACTTCTTACATTCTATTTGAAAGGCCTGTACTGCACAGGGGAGTATCATCCACAACTTACCCATCCAAAAGAGAGTGTAACAGTCTAGAACTGCCAGCTGTTCAGCTGTTAGCTGAAGTGAAATGTGGGAAACTCCATTAATACTTAGGGGACTTCAGATACCATTTCTCAATAGTGCTGTTTGGGTACAACAACTCTGTCACCCCTGCCAAAAAGGATATAGAAGGACTTCAGTTAACATACATGTATTTCAGAGCAGACTGTAATCTTTGGCTGTGTGGCCAACTTTTTCTAATACTTCATTCCCTTTGCAGCTATGACTGTGCAGAGTCTTTTCTTTGATAGATTAGGAGGCTGACAAGCATGCTTCCAATTAAAGTATAGAAAAAACTTTTTTGAAGGGCATTGCAAACCTGGAAAGGATTCCTGAGATGAAGCACTCTCTCCTTCAGTCCATTGCACAACCCGCTAACACAATCCACAGAGATACCTCCTCAGTGCTGAATTTTCAGTTTCCAATTCCTGAACTAGCCTTTATTAGACCATAAGGTATATAAGACCATTAGGTAATTTTGAGTCTTAAATCAGACTTCTGGGTATTACAGGACCTTACATAAATCTTGCTGCAATACAGAAATGGGATGTCTTTTTATTTGTCAATCTATACATAGAATGTATATAACATTCAAATTATTTACAAGATATTAACTAGGCTTAAGTGTCTGAAAAGACAGGAATAAAATGAAACTCATACTCACAACTATATTTTTATAAACTGAAAGATTCTTTTACTAAGTTCTGTCTAGCTAACATCATTAAAACACTTGCACAGTCTCTCAGAAGAAATGAATTCCCGCCCTAAATACCAATTTCCCTGCTTTTCAGAAATGCACAGATTTATACTTCCCTGTGACCTTTCACATTGTTTCAGAAGCAAATGATGGATATCTTCTCATTTGTTATGATAGCTAGCTAAATCAGAAAGACAGTTTTAATATGATGACTTAAGTTCAGGAAAACTATTCTTAAGCTACACTGAGAAAGAGGTATTTGCTGTCTTTCAATAGAAATTGCATTTATGTTTAACTGTACAAAGAATTTTAAAATTAATGAAGGTGTCCCCTACCACCTTCTCAGGCAATTTAAGTTCAAACTGCATTTGTTTTTTACCTGTTTTACATCTATATATTAAAAAGCACATAAACTGAAGTAATGTACACAGCTCTTTGCTTGCTCTTGACCAAGACTAGACAGCACAAGAGAGTTTTGGACTACTGCAGGCTAGTAGTGAATTACCAAACAGGCAACAGTAAGGGTCTCAGTGTAACCTGGAAATAGACACTGGAGTGAATTTCCTAAATACTTCACTTTTCTGCTGTATGATATTGCCTCTGTGGTATCCATTTTTAACAACCACCTTTACAAAAAGTATGAACAAGTTTTATCTACCAGGTTTTCCCAAATCTTCCCTCCCATTGGTGTGGTGTGTTGTTGTTAGTGATCATAAAAATTACATTTGCTTTCCTGTGTTTTTCCAGTCTTTCAAATACACATTAATTCTTTGCATGAAATCTCATCTCTTATTGATTCTGGCCTAATCAAATAACTGATGATGATTCTTTTATTCATGTTATGCACCCCGTGATAAAAGACATTTAGGTGATTGCAGAACACCTGTGAGTCAACTCCACATATCTTCCATTTATGTTTCCAGTTTTTCTATTTATGTTCAGATAAATTACAGTAAAAAGATGAGGGAAAAAACAAAACAAAACTAAACAAAACAAAACAAACAAAAAAAACACTACTTGCTATGATTATAGTAAGTTAATACAGGAAAAAGTGTAGATGGGGAGCCACTGTACTGGTAATACCACAGGAACAAATGTGAGATTTTATCCTTACTTGATCACTTTCTGTTGTAGAATTATAACCCTTTTTCTGAAAACAAATACACAAGTACAAAACACAGTTCTCCCTAGGGAGTTGAAAGACATTTTTATATGAATTTTCTATTGGAGATTCTTGTGCAAATTATGTAAAACATAACACTAAATTTAACTGCCTACAGTATTTTCTTAATCTCCATATTCTATTAGTAAGAAATCAGGAAAATAGTTAGGATTAAACTTAATTTAGATATGGTAAATATCTGAGGTGGTGTTATATGACCAAGCAGGTCACATAGACGTTTTTAAATATTTATGAAGTAACAGCAAATAGCTTATCATACATGAAAACATAAAGAAATTCAAGCTCCAGTTAACACATATATAGTAAGCAGACCATTAGGAGTTAACAGCTGTAGGCTAGGTCTAAGTCAGTATTAGATTCACACATCTTAGCTTTTTCTTTTTCCAGAATCAATATCTGCAAATAATAAATGAGATCCCAAAGGGTTGAGTTAAGCTCCAACCACCACAGAGTAACTCTGCAATTGGTCATTGACTCAATAATGCAGGTGAGCTTCACACTGTAGAACATCTTTAGCACACTATAATAGAAAATTAATAGCGTTCAAATCAGCAGTGGGGTTACCCTAAGGATTACATAATAGCTTGGGTTAGAACAATCATCTAGCTCCAAGAAGTGTAAAATATCATAAAACTAGAAAGAGACAGAATAGCTCCTACATCAGGCATAATTTGTGTAGTGTACACTGACTTTTTAAAAACATGTTAAACAACAAAGATTCACATTACAAAAGTGTACCGCTGAAAATACTGCCAACAAACCGCATTGCAGTGGTGTCCGTGGGAAATATGAAACTCATATTTCACTGTACTGTTAATAATAATAGAAGAATACAAAATTTACTTTACTACTTTACTAGTACAGAAGGCTTTATACTAACTACTGCAACACTATAATAAAATGTGTAAAAATAGCATGTTCACAAATGCATATACAGGGTACTAATAATCTATGTACAAAGAAAAAAAAATAGAAAATCTCTTGCCTTTATCAGCTTGCAAATAAAATATCAACTTCTCTTTACAAATTGTACAGATTCTCTTATGCTTTATATCAAGTCATCTAGATTCTCTTATGCTTTATGTCAAGTCATCTGTGGATTCTTTGGAACATGCTAAATTGAGTGTATGTATAGAGTAACTTCAGTGGGTGAAGGATGATATGGGTGTAATTTGCAATGGATTAATATGGTAGCAACCCAACAGCATGAGGGACTAATAAGCACCTGGAGACTAAAACTGCATTCTCATGAACCTTAAGCAATGTCAGAAAACTTATTCTCTGCACAGCACAAATACCTGTCTCCCTGAAAGAAACAATAGGCTGCATAGCATGTAATAGAATATCAATTATTAATATAACCATTTTTCTCTACCAGGGAACACTTTGGACAGTTAAGGGCCCAGAGATAAAATTGAAAGAGATTTGGTTTCTTAATCTGTGTTGCATTTTAGGACCTGTAGACACTACAGACACTATTTCTGAGCCTTATAAAGTAAGGCTTTACCACTGTATTAAAATTTAAAGGGAAAAGACTTTCCATAATATTTTTGGGGAAAAAAAAAAAAAAGAAGTGTAAAAATCCCAAGCCCCCAAATTTGTTAGATGAACCCAGTTCATTTACTAAATAAAATACTGACTTCAGCTTTTCTCTGTTCTATGCTGAACTACAAAATATACTCACTATACAATGCTGACTGTCCCATTTCCAACCAGAATATTTCCATTGCATCTCATAAACTTTCTGTGAAGGTCTCTGCTGTTCCACATTTAAATAGGACTTGACACACATATCACGGTCATTATAAGATCAAGTTCAGACTTACCCACAGGCTGCCACCATCCCATACATCGCCATAGCAAAAAGCAGCTTGTGGCATTCCCCACAGGCTACTGTCTTACTTTTCAGGGAAGTAATGTCCTCACCCAGCTTGGCACCAGCTGTAGGAATAAAAGATCGGTGTGAAGAATAAAATCCTCTGCTGCTCGGGTGCCTTCTTCGTGGTTCTTTTTCATAGTGACTTGTGCCATACACAAAATGGCACCTCTCTTTCAATGCAGAGAGGTCCAGGCTTTATATACCAGGCGTGTGAATGTGAGTGTACCACAAAACAGTAGTTCCTTATCATGCGCTTGTTAGCTTGTCCAATCTATGGCAATCACTTCGGTCCCAGGGGTTGAAAGACACAAGACGCAGGGAAAAAGGGAAGCAAAAGCTGAAGAAAGATCAATACTGCACTGTGAAACAAGAAGTGTAGGCTATTTACTTTTCATTGATCTGATGATGCAGGAGAAACACCTCAGACTGGCATTAAATTGAGGGAATACATCTTCTGTGTTTTTTCACCTCAAGGTCAAGAAAGAACCAAAAAGAAATTAGAACAAACAGAAACTAATCACAGGAGTAAAATAAAACTATTAATCCACATTACAAATCCACATGGAAACATAATTAAATATCAGACTGAATAAGGTTCACAATAAAACAAACACTGCCAGCTCTTATCAGCTTCAACTTGCACCTGGACTGACTGCAAAAAAACAAGTGACTAAATTAGGAAATCTAAAATAAATCAAAGTCTAATGTTAGGGTAGAGGCCCACACCAAAAAGAAAACAAAATAAAAGAAAAACAAAAACAAAAACACCTTATGGTATGTCTGTCTGTATAGAATTAGAAACATACTTTACTTGTGTCAAGAAAGATATATTTTTTTCATTGGCAATTTTTTTATAAAAAAAATAAAATAAAATCAATTTTACATTTTCTGGGTTCAAGGGAAGGGACAGTCTATCTACTAGGTTAGCTTATGTTGTGAGGCAGAAATGATAAAAAATCTGCTATAATTTAAAGGTCTGGGAGTAAAAAAAAAAAAAAAAAAAAAGGAAAAAAACACAAATGGATAGTTGTAGACTTGTGAAAATATCAAATCTTGCTTTCCAAGACATCAGTAAAAGATCAAAATCTCTGGAATTAGAGCTCTGGAATAGGTTGTTAATGAACACTCAAAGGTCATTTAGGTCCTTGTCTAAACATTTTATCCAATGCAACTCTTAGCTGGTATCATAGAAGACATCTTAGCCTTATTCCTTAGCCTTGCAAAGCAGAAATTACTTTACAAAATAATAAAAGTCACAGATCTTTCATAAACAGACATAATGTCCATATTACCTTGTGAAGCTGAGAAATAAGACAAAGGTCCACCTTTAGGAGGTGTCTGGAAGAGGTACAGAGGAGTTTTCTTGTGGGAAGAGAATAAGCAATTTAGCAGTTCTCAAGAAAACAATCAAACAAAAAACAGTGATGGTCTCTTACAAAATTTTCTGAAAGCAAGCAAACAAAATAAGAAACCAAAATCAGAAAATACGGAATAGGGAAGGGTTGGGAGTGTCTAACATTCCGGAAATCAGGATTGGTTTTACTGAAAAAAATGCTTGATTATTCTTGGTGGTTCAAGACATTAGTGTATTCTCAGTTTAAAATCAAAGACATTTGTTTATAAACTAAGCCAGGATATTCCTGTGTTTGTTAAGCCAAATTTACTTTGGCTAGCTGTAGCATTACAAATAGAAACAAGCCAGAGATTAAGGAAAATAAAAGCAGTAAATTGCGTATCATAACTATTGTGATTATTTTTTGATATTACAACATTTATACTTTTATCAACAGCCTCTATTTAAACATCGTTTTCAAACATGCCCAGATTGTGCTGTAGGAAAGGAATCTAAACAAAACTGCCATGGTTTGCATCCTTGTATAAATTGTTAAATTGGCTGGAAACAATTAGAAATTTTTCCATTGCTATAGCAGAATTGTAGGTTTTTATTTTTATCATCTCTTTATTGTTAGTAGAGATCAATTAAAGATTACTGATGGAAGTCTGGATTGAGAAGATGTGTTTACTGTGGGATTCATGAGTATTTTATTTCCTCAAGCTTTTCCTTCCTGTTTCATTTATTGTAGTACTGTGTGGTGGTTTTGTGTGTGTATGTATGTGTGTTGAATTTCTTCTGTCTTTAGAAAGTGTACCTTTCTAAACTGAATCACTGAATCCCAGTTTAGATTCAGTTTAGAAAGGTACACTAACAGAAGAAATTCAACACACATTGAATGTATGTTGAATGTTTAATGACCTACACCTTCATAATAACTCTTTTAATTCTTTTTCCACTTGTGCAGGGCCCTGAAGCAGATTTGTCCAGCTACATCCATTGGTCTAATAAAAGATCTCATCTTTCCTCATAAAAGATGCTTCTGAAGAAACCTCAGCCCTAAAGCTGAGCACAAGTTTGGAACAACCGCTTCAAGTTAATTTCCAGAACCATCTGAGTGCACAGTTTTCCCAAAATCTTTTTTTTTTTTTCCTAGTGTTTTGATGATAAACAAAAAATAAAATAAAATAAAATAATAAAATAAAATAAAATAAAATAAAATAAAATAAAATAAAATAAAATAAAATAAAATAAAATAAAATAAAATAAAATAAAATAAAATAAAATAAAATAAAATAAAATAAAATAAAATAAGAAAAAATCAAAGTTTATGCAAAGCAGCATCCTCCAGGACAGATCTTGCCAGAACAACAGGAGCAGACTGCCAACACAAGACAGCCATTAAAACACACACAGAGGTCCCACACTGAGACATATGTTAGCAAATGCAAACAAACCATGTCAGTGAAATCATGTGCATCACACCAGAGCTTACTGACACAAAAAAAAGGGGCAGAAAATTGGTATTTTCAGATAAGCATTCATCACAAGGCAATCACTCCCTGTCATCCAGACCAACACCCTCATCAAACCTGTAGAATATTTTCAAAAGATGAAGTTAAAAAATGGGAGTTAAAATTTATAATTCTGTTAAATACTGAAAACATAGATCTAGGTTTGAAAGGTATGTTTGGTATGATTGAATACCAAACATACCTTTATGTATGTGGGTTATGTTCACCCCACATGCAATTCACGTCATGATAATCACTCACATCCCCTCAATGTCACACTTTCTGCTCTTCAAGGGTTCTTTGCTTTTCACTCTTCCCTTCCCCATCACTCTTTTGTATCACAGGTATTAAACTACCTCTTTTCCCTTATTAACATAACTAAAATAACCTAAAAATACTGATCCCAACTTCTTCTCCAGTTGGTTATCAGTTATCACAAATGGTTGCTGATTTTGAGTTTTTGAGTTTGCCTTCTTCATATTTGCCCTATGGTGTAGCAAAAAAATAAATAAATAAATAAAAAATAAAAGGAAAAAAAAAAAAAAAAAGTGGATTGCTAAGAACTTCAGTTAACCAAAGACTTTAAATGGTGCTTATGTTTGTTCTGGCTAGAGAGATTTTTCAGTAAATTGTACTGGTAATTATAATGGCACCATTAGCATCCAGACAAGGTGTTTTGTATTCCAAATATTTTGTTATGGTCTCCAAAATTCCTCACTCTGAAAAGTTTCTCTTAAGTAATTGTGTTTGCAGCATTGCTAAGTATTTCCAGTAAGAAAGTAACAAAAAGATAATTTACAAATTTGAGGCTATTATAACAAACAAACATGTAGGTCCCTTAAGACAGAACCATTTCAACTAGAAGTGTTTAATAAATATTTCTGTTCAAACAAAAATATATTAGCATGCAAAACTATTAAGCTGAACTGAAATTATAATAGGTTTTAAAAAGGTACATTCAAGAAAAAATGTAAATGCACACAGCTATAAACAAGCCAAACTACTGCTATATTTCTGAAGCTGAAATTAAAAACTTATTGTTTTAAAGTAACTGTTCAGAGAAGCTCTGAATGATTTTGTAATGGATGAATTTTAGCACAGAAAGTGACACACAAGTGAAAAAGAAAAATGTATGTGCAGTTTGTCAATAGTGGTGGATATGTGGTGGATAGTACAGCAATTATTTTATGTACATAAAAAAAGACAGTATGTGAGTGTCAAAACATTTACACAGCTTGTAGGTTAGTCATGTACATTATGAAAACAAACATTTTATTAGCAGGTAATACAAACTAGTGGCTGAAAACAATAAAAAAATATATATCTTTGCCTTAACATGAGATTTAATAACATTAGAATTGCTGGAAACTTTCATTGGTCATTTTAAATATGATCCAGTTCCCACAAAAACTCTTGTAAATCCTTCTTTAGTTGTATAGGCCTCTGAAGTTTTAAGATTTCACATCTCATAATTTTGGTCCTCAGTTCAAACCTTATTTCAAGAAGAGATTTATATCTACAGATACAAGATCCAGCTCAGATTTCACTCTCACTCATTGTGACTTCTCTCATTGCTTTTCTGCATGAAGTTTAACAAGGCCAAGTGCCGGGTCCTCCACCTGGGGTGCAATAACCCCAAGCAGAGCTACAGGCTGGGAGATGAGTGGTTGGAGAGCTGCCAGGCAGAGAAGGACCTGGGAGTGATGGTGGATAGTCGGCTGAATATGAGCCAGCAGTGTGCTCAGGTGGCCAAGAAGGCCAACAGCATCCTGGCTTGCATAAGAAAGAGTGTGGCCAGCAGGGCTAGGGAAGTGATCGTCCCCCTGTACTCGGCTCTGGTGAGGCCGCACCTCGAGTACTGTGTCCAGTTTTGGGCCCCTCGCTACAAGAAGGACATCGAGGTGCTTGAGCGGGTGCAGAGAAGGGCGATGAAGCTGGTGAGGGACCTGAAGAACAAGTCCTATGAGGAGCGGCTGAGGGAGCTGGGCTTGTTCAGCCTGGAGAAGAGGAGGCTCGGGAGTGACCTTATTGCTCTCTACAGGTATGTTAAAGGAGGCTGTAGCGAGGTGGGGATTGGTCTATTCTCCCACATGCCTGGTGACAGGATGAGGGGGAATGGGCTTAAGTTGCACCAGGGGAGTTTTAGGTTGGATGTTAGAAAGAACTTCTTTACCGAAAGGGTTGTTGGGCATTGGAACGGGCTGCCTAGGGAAGTGGTTGAGTCACCATCCCTGGAAGTCTTTAAAAGACATTTAGATGTAGAGCTTAGGGATATGGTTTAGTGGGGACTGTTAGCATTAGGTCAGAGGTTGGACTCGATGATCTTGAGGTCTCTTCCAACCTAGAAATTCTGTGATTCTGTGATTTTTCATTTTTTCTTTGAAATACTGGCAATAACCAAACAAGTCAAAAGTCTATATTCAAAACAAAAATATCACACTGCAAGCATTGTACACCATATGTATATGTACTCTTTGCAAATCAGTAATATAATGATACTGTAATGCTAGACTTATATGAAATATTCACAACACAAAACTCAATTTTGTCAAATAATTTTGATTAAACATTCAAGACCGACAAACCCCAAATAAACATTAAATAATTTTTCACTGAAAAGACATCTGTTTTTGTTTTTGGTTATAAAAGTGGAGTTCCATTTATATACATAATATATATACATACACTTACATGTGCACTAATAAAAGTATGTATTAATATGTATATAAATAATGAGGCAAAATATAAAATTGTTTTTCAGTTAGAATTTTTTTTTCCTTCCTTCCTTCCTTCCTTCCTTCCTTCCTTCCTTCCTTCCTGGTAAAAACTTGGTATCCATCTGTTTTATAAGTTCCCTTTAAGAACTAAAAATCACAATGAGGTCTCGCTGGAGCCTTCTCTTCTCCAGGCTGAATATCCCCAGATCTCTCAGCCTGTCTTCATAGATTTGCTTCAGCCCTCTACATGTCATGGCCCTACAAATTCCTATGAAGCTGAGGGCATCTTTCCTTATTTATTTTCATGCACATGTAATAGATGTGGAACATTCTGTGATACCTACAATTAGTCATAACTGATGACAGATCACATAACTGATCTGTCATTTACAGTTGGAGTATTTTTACATATACTAGGAACATGCTGTCAAGCCATACTGTAAATGCACCGAGGACCAAAGGTTCAACTGATGACAGACAGTATCATTGCATCCTCCTCTAAATGACCATCAAATATCACAAGTGATATTGGTTCAATGAATCATTAGATTTGCAGCAGACATGGAACAGAGCTTCCCTTTTTAACTTTAATGAATCTCACAGCAACAGAAGCCCCTCTCACAGGGGGACTCTTTCCCTTTCTGAGGCTCGAATAACTCAATAAATGACCAAGAGTCCTCTGACTCTGCCAGTCCTCACTTAGGGAATGAGGACAGTGATGTGTCTTAAAGAGCACAGCCACCTCCAACTTCTTTCTGTCCACTGTAGCTTAGAATAGAAAGGACACAGATACTCAGCCCTGGGGAGGAAGAGGATGTGAGAAGCATTCTGCAGAACTGGCTCAGGCCAAACAGAGTGGCACAGAGTGCCACTGTCATTCATAGCTTTATAGAAATACTGGTATTTCTGCTAACAGATGATTTTGTGCACTCTTCAGGCATCTGATTCTTTCATCCTGTCAATTATTACATGTTTTGGAGGAGGTAAAAACAAGTTGGTGAAATTAGCTGAGCTTTGTGTATTTAATACTTCATCATAATCACTAGCCTTCTATGTGCCTTAAGAGTCATCACGTGACATAAATAAAACACCTCAGTGAGGTACTATCTGATTGAAAGATAACAGAAAAATGCAGAATGGGGATCCTCTCACAGAGATGCATTCATACAGCTTTTCCAGAAAAGTTGTGTTCAAGGCCTTATGATGACTAGGAGGAGGATTACTGAGTAATAAAAATTAAGCACTGTGCCAAATAAGACAACCTTTTAACATAAGAAAAATGGTTTACTTCTTTTCCAGGAACAGCAAAAATTTTTACAGAAGATGTTTCTTTATCAAACACTAATAATTTCATTTGTTCTAATTTTTCAATTTTAATAATACTCTCCTCTGTGGAGTGCTTACCACTTCAGCAGAGTGGCAAATAATACATTCAGAAAGCTGAGAATACACCAAAAAATGTAAAGCAGAAATGACACTTTTTATGCTTCCTGTGTAAATCCAGATCCTCTTCTGCCCTTGCTCAGTCAAAGTCCTTGGATTTCCCTTGGCAGCATAAAAACAGATTTTATGAGTATGATTAGCAGAGATAAAGTCACGAAGTGCTGAGAACCATGTAGACATCCAGAAGGTACAAGTAGACAGATTCACACCTAAATTCCCTTCTGATTTGAGAACTCTGGGTGGCAAACATGATGTGCTGCATGATCTCGAATCTTAAAAAGGAAATAAACAAAACAAACAGCAACAACAACAAAATCTAAGTGGGACACTCCAGAACAAGCAGGATAGAGAAGATGTTTCTTTCCCAATGAAAAGAAGCAGTAGTACTTGCATTTGAAGACTATGAAATCAGATTTGTTTTTTCTTTTCAGAACTAGAAGTCAAAAGTGATATTTTTGTCTTCAAATGTGGTAAGATTCAAAATCAACAGTGATTCCTCTGTGACATATCAAGGGAAAAGAAAGCTCTCTGAGATTTCAAAAATAACCTCAGCATGTTTGATTGGACTTACTTTGCCTGAAATAGGAACATTTGAAAATTGTAGTGTATTTAAAAACATTTTTTTGGCTTGACAGAACAATAATGGCTCTTTAAATAGCTACTTTATAGTGTTAAATTAAACTGTATATCTGCAAGGCAGAATTGGCTCTACAGAGTTGGATGCCAAGAGCATCCATTGCTTTTAAAACAATGAACATTTTCTCAGTTATGCTCTCTTTACACTAGTAAGGTGTGACACATGACTGTTAAAGTCAGCTGTGTCTTAACATCATTCCTTGTCTTAACATCAGAGAAGGGCTGAACTCCTCAACAACATCCTGTGACTGACACAGGTGGGACAACAATTCAGGTTGTGAAGCAGGCGGACTGCTGGGAGGAATACAAAATGAATAAAAAACAGCCAGGAAAGCTGCAGGAAGAAGCACATAAAAGGTTCAATTTTGCATTCAAACTTTGGAATATTTGTCAAAACATAATCTCTCTCTCTCTCTTTTTTTTTTTTTTTTGTACTTCTGTGATAAATTAATGCATATCAGCTCTTGGAGAGAGCATAGCCTATTTCTAATACAATCTTACACTAGTTAATAATGCAGACAGAGGTTACAGTGCAGTAGGCACCTAATTTCCACAGTCATATGTGGTCTGTATGATTTTAGGAGTTCTAAGAGACTACCAGTATCTCACAGACTTATTTTCTGCAGTTTCATATTGTCTGAAGTTAGCAAGATGAGTAAACTCATACTTCATAATTTGTTTATTAAAAATATAATGGAATTTGAAATACACTTAAGAACTTAAGAACTTGTTATTTAATATGTTATATTGATAAATTCTTTTTCCTACAAAGTAGTGCATTTCTTTCCTTACAGAATATATAAATCTGGTTCTAAGCACTATGCTTTCAAACACCAATGGCAATTTTAAAATAAGGGAATTTAAGGAATGTGTAATTGCAGCATAGGAATACAAAGGTTTTAAAGAAGAACACAAGCTTTTTTTTTTTTTTTTTTTTTTTTTTTTTAGCATTGATTGGGATTTTATTTTATTTTATTTTATTTTATTTTATTTTATTTTATTATTTTATTTTATTTTATTTTATTTTATTTTATTTTATTTTATTTTATTTTATTTTATTTTATTTTATTTTATTTTATTTTATTTTAATATCCATGATTTTTTTGTGTACATGAATGGTCAGCTCAGAAAGCTTTGGAGCATGTAGTTCTCGTCAGCTGTGGATGAAAACACCTACAATCATGCCCATAGTACTCAGTTCCAAATATTTAAGAAGTTTCTTTTATGAAATAACTCTAGTATATCTGGGACAAGCTCTTCTTGCAATGATGAGAGATACTTTACCTGAAGCTCTTAGTAGCAGTACTACATCCCTCAGAAATATTTGAAGTCATTGAGCCGTTTGAGAAGGCCAGAATTACCAATGACAATGACAGAAGATGATTGCTCAAGGCAACTTCTGTAGATTTGAATGGGAAAACCAAAGCATGAGACAGTATAAAACTTTCATAGTCAATTGAGCTGAAATTCATCGTATTGAGGAGAAAAACCCAGTCAAAAGGCTTCCTATACACTTCCTATGTTGAAATCCCATTACCTGGTGGAGCCAAAAAAAGCCCAGATTCAGCCATATCAACCACTCATAGGAAAAAAGCAGAAAGAATTTGTCCTAGCTTGCCAAAAGCTTTACATTCAGGACATCAAACCAAGAGTCAACAACTTTAAGCAGTCATAGAACAAAACATGTCTAAACACCAATATGTTGATTCTGAAAATGAACTTCACAACAGGCACTTTGTTAAATGTCAGAGAAAGTAGCTGAGTATTAAAGAAGAGGAAAGAGAAGGCAGAGCAGCAGCAATTCCTGGTCTGCAAACACATTGTGAAATAGACTGAATTCAAGAAATTGTCTATGTATAAACGTTACCCCACGGAATTTGGGCAAAAAATTAGAGAGTTACTGCCAGAAGACAAAATATATATAATACATTCTACCCCTCCCCTCACCTGAGAATTGTGCTCCTCTTTTGACCCACCTAAGGCAAACAAAGAACCATAAGTCCCTAAGTCTTTAAACTGAATAACCATTGCCTAACACGAGGAGAAAGAAAATAGATCAAACCCACTATACAGAGCAAATTTATCTTTGATTCAGTGGTCTCAATTTACAGTCCTGAGAGAAGAAGAGATTTAAGCCCAAATTGTTTAAAGATGACTTGTAAGTAACATAAGGTACTGGAGGAAAGAAAGACCAAAGGAAAAGGAACAAGTTACAGGAGTTGTGAAAGTTTAATTTCTGTTGCATATATTTCTCAGTGCAGTTAGATATATCATAGCTTTCATGACACAAAAAATACCTTTCTAAAGAATACTCCAGAATCTAATCTGAGTCAGTGATTTTATTTTTTTTTAATTAACAGTTAACATTAATCTCAAAACTTAATTTCATCCTATTATGACTGATTATTTAATGTGTGGTTGCATTTGTGCAATATATTTCTTCTATCTTTCTTCTGTAAAAGTTTTAATTCTCTTGCAGAAATACAGACCTCAATGCATTATTTTAATTCTTCTGACATAGCTCTGTAGCTGTGGGTGCTTTCTAGAAAAACTGATGTGTAAATTAATTTTATTTTATATACATGAATATAATGAAAATTATGTCAGCAAATAAATGGTAAAAAGTTTTATACTGTCAAGAGAAATAATAGTTCCAACATTCTCAATTATTTTGTGATTACTAGTATTTCATTTTTTTAAAAACCTCCCCATCATTATGTCATGATTTAAGACTTTTTATGAATTAAATATATATTTCCGGACAATTACTAGGTTCATTGTTAATCTAAGCCTATCAGCCAGCATGTCTTTTATCATATTCATTCCAGGAACCAGATTCAATAATGAAAGACACAGCATGGTTGGACAGTTAGCAAACAGGGCATATTCAGCACACTGATTTAAACAGGACCTATTCTTTTTGCACTGAGGGAAGAAGGTTGGAATAGATAGCCCCCACCATATACAAGGCCTCAGCTGATCTCCTAAATAGTTAAAGTAGTAAATCTCCTAAAGTAGTAGATCTCCTAAATAGTTAAAGTAGTAAAAAGCTACAGTGTGGGTTATGGGTGATCATATTTGAGATGTTTTGGAGATATTTAAAGAGTTGCAAAATCTGACAGAAAAATATTTTATGTACATTTGCGATTTACACAGCATTGCAAGTTTCCCTGCTTTGCTTGTTTTCTTTGATGGTACACAAAAAGTAGAGAAAAATACAGTAGCAGAAATTAACTTGCTCAAAGTCCTACACTGCAGCAGTCATCTCAGTCTCCTACCAGTTGCTTAGAGCCACATAATAACAAAAGTCTGTTCAGACATCAAATAATAATTAAATGTTACTGATAACTTACGTAATACATATATCTTACATGATCAATAAGCATGACATATTTAAGAAATTATGTTTGATGCTTAGCTTTGCATTATGCCTCAGTCCCTCCATCTTCCCTACAGATCCTAACCCTAACCCTCCAAACCACCACCACCAAAAAAAAAAAAAAAAAAAAAAAAAAAAAAGGCATTATTTTATTTTACAAGAAAATGAATCTGTTCCAAGTAATTTTAAGTTGTATTATAGATTTTTTTTCTCCAATTTCACATGCTTGCCTAATACAGACTAGACTTTTAGCCAACTGTCAACCACTACAGACGTAGACTTAATCTTTGTGGCCGTTTTCTGGTCTTAAGAACAGGTCCTTCCCCTCAAAGAGTACTATTGTCCAAAGTATTCTTCACCAGTTATAGCCACCTCTCTTCTACTCTACTGTTTGCCTTTTAAATAACTGTCATTACAGATGAGAAATCAGTCTTATGCCTATGGTTGTTTGCATACTATTTACTTTGGATAATTCTGCAGAATGAAAGAGTGATTCCACCACTGCTTGCTCCTCACTCTGCCTTGGCCATTGCACAGAAACACTAAGGGACTTCAGAGTGGGTGTTGTTACAGGCATTACAACTCATGTTTCCAGGTACAGCAGCAGGTCCCTGCAGCTGTTGACCATTGCCCAGTTTTCCTCACAAGGAAAACTCTTCCGGGGGAACTTCACAGGGTGTTTTATAGGTATGCCATGCTCCTTCATGTCAGAAGGAGCAGACTTTTTTCTGATGGTGATGAAGTCATTATCTAATGGACATTTTTTAATTCGTGTCAGGTAACACTACTTTTTAATTTTACTTGTTTTGACCAAACGCTCATGATCTAATAAATATATATTAGATATAATATAGTATAATATAATTATAATTATATAATTACATATATATATTTTCCTCTCAAAGGGACATACTTTCTTTATTTTTTTTTCCCATCAGATAAAAAAAAATTTGAAATGAAGTTCACTTTACACAATCATGCTAAATTACCAAATATTACACAGTAGTCATAGTTTTGGTTTAGTTCATTTAAATATTAAGTACATGAAAAGGAAGATTAAAAAATTAAACTGAATTGAATCAGAAATAAATATGTATACATATATTCTATATACAATATATTTATATAGAATACATGTTGCAGCCCCACAACTTTATTTATCTTAAAAATGATAACAGCTTCAAGTAATATACAACTGTGAGTGAAACAGGAGACTTCTGCTCAACTGGAAAGCTTGTACTTTCAATGCAAAAAAAAAAAAAAAAAACGGAAAAGAAAACCAGAGAAAGCATCAGCCATCACTCCAGTCACATATCACCTGGAAGATGCAACCCAGGCCTTGCCAGGGCACCATGTAGTAATTAGCCCAGTTCCTTCCCAGTTCTTCCCAGGCTTCAGACCCTTGTCTGAAGCCTGGGGAGATCAGAACATGGATTGCAGCAGAGACATAGCAATCCCAACCTGAGATGCCCTATGTAGAGAGAAGGTCACAAAGAGACTAAAGGAGAGAGCACCCATTTTCTGGGGCCAAAAAAAAAAAAAAAAAAAAAAAAAAAGAGAGAGAGAGAGAGAAAGAGAGAGAGAGAGTTATAAAGTAAATTATTTGACATAGAGTTCTAAGAACCTATAATTTGCAGTTAAAAGACCTGTTCTTTCATTTTTACAAGTCTCCAGGCTGCCTCATTGCCCAAGATGTCATTGAAAACAAAGTTTGTATGGACAAAAAGCTACATAAGAAAGGAGGACCCTGTAAAACCACTTTGTGTGATCATAGTCCACTCAAGGACACACATAAATAACAGAAGAGGGCTGTATACTTAGCACAAGCTGTGGCTTGCTCATCAGGATAATGACAGATTGCTTTTAAACTTGCCCAGCACTGGGTTGAGAAGAATGGCCTGTTTGGCTTCTTACTCAGCAGTACCTTTTTTTTTTTTCCTGTGTGTTTGCGTGTGTGTATGTGTGTTCCTGTTGTTTTGTTTTGTTTTCCCCTTGGTTTATCACTGTAAACTTTTCACATCCATAAGGGAGATTAGTGTTCTCTGGGAAATGGAAATTTTTAATACACATCCATCAACAGAGAGCAGAATGAACAGTGATAAACATTACACAGAGCACATTTCATTTTTCATCAGATTCAGAAAGAAAATTATCTACATTTCATTTAATCAATGGCAGGCTAAAAATATCCTACATTTGCAACTGTCCTTACTTGTGTATCAACACAATTCATAAGTCTTAATTCATTAGACTAATGTGTTTATAAGGCAGTTGAAATGTCAAAGCACTGCTGGATTTAGTATAAACTTAAATTCCATTACCTGGCAGGCATTAATTGCTTATGGAGCGTAGGGATTCTTCCCAAGGGTCTTATATGTTTCCTTTTGTCATTTTGCTAACTATTCTGTCTAGACGAACTTAAAGCCCTTAATCCACCATAGGGATCAATAAACTGCACAATAATTCAGTCCTAATAATTAGCTTTCACTTAAACACAAATGGTCATTTCATTGTGAACTGCAGTACAAAATGATAATGAAATAATTAAAAAGACAGATGAAAGAGTGACTTAATAGGAAAGAGGCCTTACTGTTCAATTAGAGACATTACCATTCAACCTTTTTATTACTGCCACAACCTTTCAATTTTTAAAAAAATAATACTTCAAGCTATGCTCATTTAACACATGACAGTATCACTATTACATGCATAGTTTTATGATATGAGCCTCACACTACAAGACTGATGCAAACCAGTTGTCTTCCTGAAATGATTAAAAAGATGAGCATTTGCTTCTAAGGTTTATAAATTGTATATAAATCACAGTGCTGCAGTTGCTCAAACATGAAAGTTTCCTTTTCAAAAAAAAATAGTTCTCCCCCACCCCCAAGAAATTGTAGAGTATTGTAATACAAGAGTATTGTGCACTAGTTTGCAACAACATTAAAATCTTACTCCTTCAAGAACCATTTTAAGATATATTTAAAAGTAAATTCTAAGACTTTCCAGACTTTTTTCACTACCATTTTCTTGATATATCACAGAGAGATAAATTTTTCATATTTGCTGAGACAGCAATTTAGTTATAAGTCCAAAAAGGTACAAAACTTCATTAACCTTTTAATACAGCCTCACAGATGTAGGATGATAGATATATTTGAAACCTCATGATCAAAGCAATGGAGTAATAGCAAAGTCTTTCATTGTACCTTTGCCATGTCTTGCTTTCAGTTTAATTTCTGCTATATCTTAATACATTGATGTAACCAGAATTTTATGCAGTCTCACCAGCGGCTAGAGAATCCATAAGCAATTTCCGTAAAAGTCTGCTTTTACAAATGCTGGTGTAATCTTTTATTGCTCAGGCATAGCTTTGCTCTTCTTTAATGGGCAAGCTACTATTCCTGTTACTCCACATACCAGAGTTTCAGCAAATTCTACTTTATCTTACAGTGATCCAATGTTTGGTCAAATTAAGTGACAGTGCAAAAATCAGTTGAAGCCACCAGAGTATTCTAATTATTTTAATCATATAAATATATATTAAAATAATATATAATATCATATAATTTATCTAAGAAAGAGAGAAAGAGAGAAAGAGAGAAAGAGAGAAAGAGAGAAAGAGAGAAAGAGAGAAAGAGAGAAAGAAAGAGAGAAAGAAAGAGAGAAAGAGAGAAAGAAAGAAAGAAAGAAAGAAAGAAAGAAAGAAAGAAAGAAAGGAAGAAAGAAAGAAAGAAAGAAAGAAAGAAAGAAAGAAAGAAAGAAAGAAAGAAAGAAAGAAAGAAAGAAAGAAAGAAAGAAAGAAAGGAAGAAAGAAAGAAAGAAAGAAAGAAAGAAAGAAAGAAAGAAAGAAAGAAAGAAAGAAAGAAATCCCCCACCCACACAATTCGCTGCCAAAAAAAAAAAAAAAAAAAAAAAAAAAAGAGAGGAAAAAAATAGTGCTTTTGTATCAGAGATTTGGGACTCAGTTACATGCAAACTAAGCTGTGGAACACGGGATGTGATATTTTCTGTACATATAATGTATGAGTTTTTATCAGGCTTTCCTTAAGCACAGTAAAGGATTTCTGGATTGAAAAAATACACTACAAAATGGTCAACAGTCCAGGGACTAGTACACTTGACGTTTGCACCCCAAATTCTTTCCCTGAAAGTCACATAAAGCAAACAGCTGGTTTGAAAATACCTGAATTCATAATTCTAGCACTACTTGATTCAGACTGGGAACTTGAACTTTCATCTTCATCTTATCATCATTAAAATGATGCACAAGTTAATTTTGTTGTAACAGACAAAAGTTCTGTTTTGATTTACCCTTTGAAATATCAATTCACTGTTCAAAAAAAGTACATAGTAGATACTTCTTTTGCAAAGTGTGGATTAAACAGAATGAAAATTTGGTGGAATAAAGAGGATTCTAAGTACACAGCAATATGTAAAAAACAAACAAAAAACAACAAAAAACAGTTGTCTGATGTTCTGTCTAGTTTTTACAAGTTAATGATTGAAAAGCATGAAATATCATGAGGTCATAATATAAAACAAGTTTCCCCATAATCCACCTTCCAGCCTTTGTCTAAACCTTCAACACACCATTAGAAACAAACTTTGGGTCACTGTCACTACCCACATGCCAGGTCCAAGTCTACCAGCAATGCATAAGAGGTTGCCAGCACTTCTCCAGAAACATAAATCAATCTCTGGAGCCTGCACACTATAATGCAACACTTTGCACCCCCACTTACTACAACCACAGGTGAAATATACTGGAGTTGAACAAATGATGGAAGACACTCAGGCAGAGAGCAATTATAAAATGTGCTAGAACCTTATCCTTTTTCTTCCTATAACTCCCACACATCCCTGCTCCTCATCTGTGAAGCTTCCTCCTTCTTCAACATGATCAGTTAACTTCAATATTTAGCTTTCACTCAGAACAGTGGTTCTCTTCAATAACTTGAACCTAACTTGATCTTTGAAGAAATGGTAGTATTGTGGTCTAATTAACCCTGAACCACAATTGCAAAACTACGTTGTAATGCAATTTGAACAAAAACAAATAAAAGCAAAACAAGCAAACAAAGAAACTAGTATTCATCATCATTTACCAAAATAGGGCCAAATGAAACTTCTAATTCCAGCAATACCTTGAAATAAATATGATTGCAAGTTGTCAAAAAGAGGTTCAGTGGTTGTTTTCTCTTACCCACATAAGAAAAGGAAGCAGAGAAAATAACCGTGCTCTTCAGCAAGCTTCAGTTCAACGTCTAAATACTTGACTACAGTTAGATATGTAAATGAGTGCTTTTCCAGAGTTTCAAACATTACCTGTCTAAAAAAAACCCTCCTTATGTGGAGTGCTATTAGGCAAATTAAAGTTCATACTGAATGTAAGCACTTAAAAGTAAAGTTCATACTGAATGTAATAGCAGTCACCTATTTTCTGATATTGACCATAATGATTACAGCTGAGGAAATAGTTTGGAATGAATAATATATTCCAGTGTCTTAAGGTTTGTAAGACCAGGTAATATTTTTTCTTGGGTAGAGTGATATTGTTGAAGTTGGAGGGGACAGAGAACAAGCTTCCCAAAGTATTCAATTTATCCAGCTGGATCAATTGGTCAACTAATAGGATATTTTATCTTTCTAAAAAACTTCCCATTTATTTTTTCTCTTGAGACAGTCACATGTACAAAGATATTGTTCTGATTTATTTTTTTTTTCAGTAAAAGCTTACTTTGTTGATTTTATCAAATACTTTGATAATTTACACATCACAGGTTAGTATGCTTTTGTTAATAGTCCTTTTGCACTCTCAGTTGTACAAATGGAAAATACTGTACAGTCAAGTCATCTCATCAATCTTTACTCTATAGTCAGACTGGCAGAGTGTAAACAGCTGTGTTGGTAACAGGCTGTTTTCTCAATACACTTTCCTACAAATACCCCTGCTGTTAAGTGAAGTTGTTTACTGCACTAACAATACAGACTATCAAACAACAGATAAGAATAAGAATAATATTCTCCATATAATGTTACTATTAACTTATAATCTTTAATGAATTTGGAGCGCATTCTGTGATGCATGTAAATATTACAAAACTGCAAAAAACATTCACAAGTAGAACACTGAGTGGTCTGGATAAATCTGCCACCATGGATGGTCAGGCAAACTGCAGTCTGAGATATGAAATTAACCATGCTGTATACCTTCTGTGGCACACTCTCGGCTTGATACCTCCTGAAGTATTTCCACAGTCTGAGAATTCCACAGGCAACATCTAATATCTTGAGGTTCTGTACCTAATGGCCTTGATAGTTATCAATATCTAATAAATGCCAAGGACCTGCTTCTGCTGGTTGATGGAAAAGGTAATCAAGGGTTAATGAGTGACAAGAATCACATTAAAGTAGTCCATTGCTTCATAGATTACTGAAGGTTAAAAATGGAAAATTTAACTCTAACACTAAAAATGTTAAAGGTACAGTATATTTCCAGGAACACCATCATTCACAACTCTTTGCTCTTTCCACAATGTATTATACAAGAAAAAGTAATAGGCTTGGCACAAGTTCCTTAACATTGAGATGTTTTAGTAAAAATTAAGATAATAATGTAAATATGCAACATTTCTGTTCTCAAATTATAAGTATGCACCTAAAGTGAATATTTAATGTAACACAAAGAGTATATACTGATGTTTACGTTAGTCTTTACGTTCCATAGATATGCAACCCAATGAGAAATCACCTCTGATAGTAAGCAGTGTAATGAGGAAACTATGCTGGTAGTATGTTATTTGTTATATTTATGTTTTTAATTAGACATTAATTTTTAAAATGTCAATCAGAGAACATCCTCATATAAAACAACTGAATATATACTATCCATAATATTTAAGAACGCATCAGATTTGACTCAGGCTTGAGTCAACAAACAAAAAATTATCTGAAGCAAAATTTAATTAAATAACTTTAACCGTGCTTAAAGGTGTATTTTCAAAGAAAACTATAGTAATTTACATATTATAGAAGGAAAACTGAGATACATAGAAAGAGAAATAGATATGCAGCTGTATACAGGCTTCTTGGGTCCCATCTGACAATATTAAACACTAAAAAAGTCTTTTAGTGCCCCAAAGATGGGAAAGATGCTTACCTCTCCATTATATCATTTGAAAAATTTTAAATCACAGTGTTAATGAAAGCAAACTACACTTCACAAATCATTTATTAGAACTTCAAATCATTAAGATAACCTGTCATGCGCCTGAATGTACAATTGCTCACAATGAAATCCATGTCAACATTTACAAAACTGGATGAATTTTAAAACTTACTTTAAAATTATAAAAATAATATTATCTACTTCATGTCTGTACTGTATATAGCAACAGAAGTACTCCTTTCACACACAAAATACACCTTAAAGATAAATGGTTTACATTTATTTGCAGAATTTGAAAACAGAAATTTTCTTGCTGTGGCATACACCTGTCTTGAGTCAGAGAATTTGACTGTTAGTGACATCAACACTTTAACTTTTTATGTCTAGTTATTTTCCATTGTTTCTTGAAAATAATAACAAAATGTGAATTATACAGATTGATTCAAAATCCTAGTTTCTTCCTCCCTCTTACCACTAAAATATCTATTTATTTCCAATACATCAACACAAGGTAACAAAAATAAATCATATAGCTGACCAGGTGCATATGAATTATATATTTGTTTTTTTTTGGTCAGCAAAACTTTGATTAAATTGAAAACTGCTTAATAGAGAATGGACACAAGAAAAGAAATATGACAGAAATATATTGTGTATTTTGTGTTACAGAAGTATACTTTCAAACAGATAAACATTGCCATTATTTTTTTCTATTTTAGTCCAAGGACTATTTGAACACATTTTGCATTTCTCTGTCAGATCATGTTTGACTTTATGTCACTTATATATCCGAATGGAAAATGTTATCCTAAAGTCATCTGAGAGGTAATGGGTGTTTTCAGCTTTTACACTAACGTGAGAAGATACAAGAGCTCTAACAATCCTAGTCATTGACATTTACAACTATGGGTTTTGTTTTTAATACAGGGCAGTGAGCAATATACTTAAGGCATCAGAAAATGGTTTATAGCATACACTAAAGGTGAATCACTTTTTACTAGATTTATTAGCTAGGGGAGGTGCAATCTCAAGAGAAAATTTAGCCAGTTTTAACCCAAGTAGTGCCTCTTCTTTTAGTTATTTCCTTTGAAACTCTCAGCAGAACTCAGGCATCTAAAATGTCCTATTCAGGGATACTGCTTTTTTTTTCCCCCAGCTGGTTTCTGCCACCTTGGGTAATGGCAGAGTACTCATTAACAAACTAATTGATTTTTATTAATTATCTGTGGTGTAATCTTTTTCACTGATTTTTCCCCTAGTATCTAAGCTTATTAACTGCAAATACACAGTCAATATAATTAGTCCTGAAGTGGACTCAATGACACTCATTGATTTAAAAATCAAACACAAATATATGTGTGTGTGTATAGATATATTTATACATAAGTATATATAAAAATTCATTCAAAAAGATACATTTAAAAATGTTATTTCCAAAATAAAAGAAAATATTAAAAACCCAGCAAAAAATTTCAAGACTGAAAGGCAGATAAAAAATAGTTTAAGAAGCCCCTTGTATAAATTGACCTATTAATACATAATTCCCCCTGCCACATATAATACACAGATTTTAAGTAAAAAAATGCTGAATAGCACAGTATAATAAATGCTACCAATATGACAATGAAAGACATTTGCCACTATTATTGCTGCTTTTCAGGATTTTTTTCAGATGATATGTAATATGTAATTTGACTATTAGATACTTAATGTTTTTAAAATACAGTTTCCATATATTTATATTGTTTTCTTGGAAGTAAGTGTTCAAGTCTTTCTGTAAAAAGCCAGAACAAGGTTTTTGAATATCTGACCTTTACAAATGTAATTTCAGTAAGCCCAGCTCAGTTTTACTAATTCTCATAAAAGGAAAAAGCTATTAATCTAGGCTAGCTTTTGTATAATGCCTAATAAGAGACAGTGAGAGATGCCAAGTGACAATGCCACATTTCAGATGATTCCTCTTGGCTACCTGACTGTTGGTCTTTAACTGTGGAAAACAAACAAACAAACAAACAAAACAAAACAAAACAAAACAAAACAAAACAAAACAAAAAAAAAAAAAAAAAAAAAAAAAAACAGAACAGAAATAAGAAATCCTCTGGGTGTCACAGGTTGACCTTCTTCTTGATGCAAGTAAAAAGTTGCCCCTTAGTAGGAGGAGAATTTATGTCTTACTGTGTAACACTGACTTACCTCTTCATTGTGAACCAGGCAGGAGTTTAGGAAGTTATTGACAGTAAATGAGGTGATCATCATCCCTTTCTGTGTCCTGTGAGGCTTCTCAACCACTACAACCAACTCAATAGTTCGCTGTAATTTCAAGTTGCTAATTCCTGCTACATTCAGGTATGCCCCTGATGAGTTCATGCTATATTTGAAGGTTTCAGTTGTTTGACCAAATCTCTCAAACTCCTATAATCTATTGTTAGGCTGTTGCATGTATTAAGCTTTTGTATTTAACTTTCAAACTAGATTTTAATTGGTCAAACAAATCATACAGTACCATATTTTTGTTGTTGTTATTTGACTCAACAAACATGTAAAGGTTCACTAGAACATTAATAAAAAATTGATTTGGGTTTACATGCATGTTCACATATATATACTCTAAAAATATATTTGTATAACCATACACTCCAATAAACACAATGAATGGAAACACAAAGATGATACACAGTG
>NC_045593.1:79409603-79607103 GCF_009819795.1 Aythya fuligula | reverse complement strand
AAACAACTCATTCTATTTTTTTTTTTTTTCTTGTACAAATTGACTTAATTTCTTTAAAAATCTCTATATGGAGGCACATCCAAACTAACCATTGTGTACATGACTGGTTACTACTGTAGACAGGTAATGGTTCCACACAACTTTACTCCACATAATGTATTTACAAAACAGAACTAACTTTTCCCACTACAGCTGTAAAATGAAAATGAGCATGAGCAGCTCCTTCACCTCTTAATGTGAGAGCACTTATGGAAATTGTATTACGACAAAGTCCATATTAAGGCCACGCAACAGGGGTAATAAAAGTAATTTGAATATTGTGGATACTTATAGACATACTAACAGCTTTTACAACCTGGGCATTTCTGAGCATAACCAAAGCACACATTTAGTGATCTTAGGAATTATAGCAGTGGAAAATTGTGTGATCACTGATTCAAAGAACTGTCTTGGTTAACTGGCAGCTGACTGCAGATGTGAAGATTTGTGTTTTACTGAGATGCCTACAAGGACGCTTTGATGTCTAAGCCCTTCTGTGGCTGTTAGCTCTCAACAAATAAGTCTAGAACTTACTGAAGTCTTAGTTTTCTTTTCTTAAAGTTTGAATTCCAAACTGAATAGAGTATTGTTATTAATGCAGATATATAGCTCTGATTTTGCAAAGTTCTGCTCTGAATGACCTTGTCATTAAAATATAACTCACAAAGATTAATATGATGAAATGTTACTGATCTAAAAAGAGAAAAAAAAAAAAAAAAAACTCCAACAGACAAGGTATCTGTCAAGTGGGGAAAAAAAAAAGTTGCTTCTTGTAGCTCTTAATGGAAAATGTTTCCCTTTCGAGTCCCTTTTCAGAGGGAGTTTAAAAGACAAAAGATGTTCTATCTCAGAAACTCCTAAAATGTCTCTGATGAAATGAAATGAAATGAAATGAAATGAAATGAAATGAAATGAAATGAAATGAAAAGCCCGTTTCTTTTTTCTTTTGTTTTTCTATTTTTTTTTTTTTCTTTTGAGGTTACTGAAATTCATGTTGCATTTTATTTTACATGTGTGTCCAAAACATTGACTGCCAGGTGGAAAACTTGTTTATAAGGTGCACAGATCAAAGCAAACAAAGCCAATATAAACCTGTAACCAAAACACAGAATCAGCACTGCTTCTCATTCCCTCTATACAAGAATTCTTCTCACACTTTTAGGTGATATAACAAACTCATACTACTCAAATTACAGTCCTAGTTTTATCTATTGCATGGCAGAAGAACAAGTTACCTCAACTAGCAAATGTATATCTTATATATTAGAGGAATGCAAATTACGATTTATGAATCTGACATGTATTTGACAGTTTATTACTAACCTGTTTTATTCATAGTTTTTGAAAGAGCTAAACAGATTTAAATAGATTTGTCTCTGCACTAGGTACAAAGGAAGAATTCTTTCTCAGAAAAGGTGTCAATGGGTGTTTCTATCCAGCTACAGCTGACCCACGTTATATGGTGCCCTGGAAATAATCATAAATGGACAGGTGAATAAATAGCTAATTAGCCAGATTTGTCATTCATGAGTTACTTGATTCATGCCTTTACTTAATTACTTTTAATGTTGAAATATGCATTTATCTGAGTATTTATCCGAATATCCGAGTAGGAAGTGATTCACAAGCATCACTGAGTCCAGCTTCCGGGTCTCCAAAGGACCACCCAAAAAATGAGACCATGTGTCCATAAGAGCATTGTCCAAACGTTTCTTTAACTCTGGCATGTTTGGTGCCATGACCACTTTTCTGGGAAGCCTGTTCCAGTGTTCAACTACCCTCTCAGCAAAGAACCTTTTCCTGATTTCCAGTCCGAATCTTCCCTATTGCAGCTTCAAGCCATTCTTTGGGTCCTTTCGTTGGCTACCAGAAAGAAGAGCTCAGCGACTGCCTCTCTGCTCCCCATTGTGAGGAAGTTGTAGACCACAATGTGGTCCCCCCTCAGTCTCTTCCAGGCTGCCCAATAAGAGAGACTTAAGAGACTTCAGCTGTTCCTCACACATCTTCCCATCTAGATTCTTTACCATCTTCATTGCCCCAAATGGCAGAAGCAGTCTTCTCTCTCTCTCTCTTTCTCTCTCTTTTTTTTTTTTTTTTTTTAAAATCATCTTTTCTGAAGATTCTTCTGAACATTTGGCTTTTGGGTCCAGAGTGTCCTTCTTTCAGTGAAGTGGAACACTTATGTTCTCCTAAGTGTCTTGTACCAGTCTACCAAATACTGTCCTGTAAGCAATATGACGTAACCAGGTTTATGATCTCAGTATAAAAAACAGGTTGCCAGCACCAGAGCCAAAATCTTATATCTTACCAATATAGTGAGGTGCACTCAGTATCTTTACCCAGCCTTTGCTATCAATACAAAAGAATGGAATTACTCACTTTCTCTATTTTTCCTCTGTATGCAAAAATGACTCTGGATCTCTGTTTCCAAATCAGTCAGATCCATGCTACAGGTAATATTTTCAGATCATGTTCACTTCAGTGTTAAAGGTCTTCCCAGAAAGCTGAGAAGGGTTTGCCTTTGACACTGGATGGTGTGACACAACAAGGGCTCCCTTTGGGGGAAGTAAGTTCAGGAGACAAGGGAGAACTACAAACATGCTCTTTGCTTTTGTAGGCAGAAAATTGATGTGTCCAAAGCTCTGATAACAAATAGACTACAATCTTGAGTTATAACAGGACTTCTCAAAGTCCCAAGTCCCATGCATGAAGCTCTACATCAGGACTGCTGCACACCAGAGCAGAAACCCTCCCTGTGCTGGCTGCAAGGGATCTCACCTGTGGCAGAGCTGGGTGTTTACAACAGCATCCCCAAGAAAACTGTAAATGTTCACAACTCAATGATAAGTATTAGAGAAAAAGTATATTAGAGTATATTAGAGGCACAGAGAGTCTTCAGCATTAGTCATAAAACTAAGGAGTGGGAAGGCAGGGAATAAATAATGTTGGGGAGAAATGTTCTCAGACTCTCTTCTAAGTAGCAGAGGAATAAAAAGACCCAGCTCCCTCCCAGTGCTCCCTGACCGCAACCCCAGGCCCAGCCATCATCCCCACATGACTCCCTCCTGGGGGATCAGTGTCACCCCCAGCCCTGCATGCCTGAACACTGGGAGGTCACACAGAAACTTCCATCTACCCCAGGGCCTGGGAAAGGCCAAGGGTTTGGGTGCATCACTTGCAGTGTTGTTGATTGTCAGTGGTAATTTGCATTTTTGTTTTTAAAATATCAGGATTATCTTCTGTAATTCCTTAAGTTCTGTTTTGCAAGTATTCATCTTTGATTCTGTAGCACAGAAAAGCAGTAAAAACAAACAAACAAACAAACAAATAACCATTAATAAAACAAAACAGAAATAAAACAGAAAAATCCAGTTAAGGACTTTTAATGAAGAAAGTAATAGCAGTTAAATGGTTAGATGTGAACATACATACCTATTTTTCAGAGATCTGTTCTGCTGATAGAGTAATATGTAATTGGGCTACAGAAATTTATATTAGCTATAAATTGTGACTCATGCAGATCTTAATAAAAAATAATAATAATGTCTGAGATCTGCCAATCTTCCAGCAAAAACAACAAGTAAAAAGTTAAAGTTTTGTTCTCCTTCAGTAGAGGTTTAGTCCAATACAATTATTCCCAAAGTCACATATGCCAGTTTATATTTAATAGAGGTATTGCAAATCTTTTGATGTGTTCAGCTTGTACCTTAACAAAAACCTTTTGTTGGAATTTATTGCCTTTGGCATTTTCTTAAAATACAGGATATGGAAACGGAAATCACAAATAAATAATGGGATCAAACAACTGCTAAAGACACAATCTTTATTGACATGGCATGCTAAGAACTGTCACATTCAAAGGGACTGTGTTCAGATGCAACACTCCATATCTTTCAGAGATTACTAAACCTGTGTTAACATTGTTTGCAAGCAAAAAGAATTGGAAACTATGGTGCAGTTAGATAAATATGATGTGATTGCTATCATGAAAACATGGTAGAATTGATCAAATGGCTGGAACATGAGAATAGAGGGCTACAAACTCTTCAGAAAGAATATACAGGGAAGGAAGGGAGGGGGCGTTGCCCTCTACATTAGGGAAGGGATTTATTGTGAAGAGTTGTCTCTGAGAAACAGGCACAGACAGGTTAAGAGCTTGTGGGTGAGAGTTAAGAACCACACCAAGAAGGACACCTTGTGGTCAGGGTCTACTACAGGCCACTCAATCAAGGGAAGCCTTTGGATGAGGCATTGTTGCTTCAATTACAAGAAGCCTCATGCTCACACACTCTCATCCTGATGGGGGACTACAACCACCCAGATGTCTCCTGGGAAAACTACACAGCAGGCTCTAAGCAATCCAGAAGATCAATTGAGAGCACTGAGGATAACTTTCTGGTCTAGCTATTAGTCAGACCAACCAGAGGAGAAGCGTTACTGAACCTGGTGCTCACCAGTGTGGATGAACTCAATGAAGAGGTCAAGACTGGAGGCGGTCTGGGTTGCAGTGAACATGCCCTGGTTGAATTTATTATCTCAATGGATATGGGCCTGGCAAAGCACAAAGTCAGGAACCTGAAGTTCCAAGCAAACTTCAAGCTCTTTAAGGACCTAGTAGATTAGATTACCTGGAACACTTTTCTTAGGGACAAAGGAGCTGAGAAGAGCTGGAAACTCTTTGAGAATGTTTTTCTTTAGAGCACAAGAACTCTCCATCCCCCTGCATAAAAAAAGTGGACAAGGAGGACAGAAAACCATGTTGGCTGAGTAAGGACCTGCTGGTCAAACTGAGGCACAAAAAGGAAATGCACAGGCAGTTGAAGCAGGGACATGTGGCCTAGGAAGAGGAATGCAGAGGAATACAACCTGAATGTGCAGGGAAGGAATAAGGAAATCCAAGGCATGTATGGAACTGAGCTTGTCAAGGGATGAAAATAATAAGAAGAGGTTCTGTAGGCACAATGGCTGCAAAGGAAAGACTAATGAGAGTGTACCAACTCTGACAAATGAAGACGGAGAACTGGTAATGACAGACATGGAGAAGGCTGAGGTACTCAGCTACTTCTTTGCTTTGGTCTTCAGTGATAGTCAGGATTCCCAAGTCTTTCATTTCACTGAACCTGTAGGTGAAAGCTGCCAGAGCAAAGTCTCACTCACTGTAAGTGAAGATCAGGTTCGAGACCACCTGATGAAATTGAACAGGTACAAGCCTATGGGGCCCATGCATCCCAGAGTGCTGAAGGAATTGGTTGATGTAGTCTCCAAGCCTCTCTCAATCACATTTGAGAAGTCCTGACAGTCAGGCAAAGTCCCCAGTGACTGGAAAAAGGGAAATATCACTCCCCCCCCCCCCCCTTTTTTTTTTTTTAAATGGTAGAAAGGAGGACCTGGGGAATCACCTGAGGACCTGGGGAATCACCTGGGTCCTCACCTAAGGACCAGTGAGCCTCACCTTTGTGCCTTGCAAGATCATGGAACAGATCCTCCTGGAAGCAATGTCAAGGCACATGCAAGACAAAGAGGTGATCCAAGACAGCTCGCATGGCTTCACCAAAAGCAAATCTTGCATGACCAATCTGGTGGCCTTCTAGAATGGAGTGACTGCATCAGTTGACAAAGACTGATTGATGTCACCTACATAGTCTTCTGCAAGGCCTTTGGCATGGTCCCACATGACATCCTTGTCTCCAAATTGGAGAGAGATGGATTTGACGGTTAGACCATTCCGTGGATAAGGAGTTGGCTTGAAGGTCGCACACAGAGAGTGCTGGTCAATGGCTTTATGTCCAAGGGGAGGCCAGTGATGAGCATCGTACCTCAGGGGCCTGTCCTGGGACTGGTACCATTTAATATCTTTATCAGTGACATAGAAAGTGGGATTGAATGCACCCTCAGCAAGTTTGCAGATGACACCAATCTGAGTGGTGTAGCTGATACAGGAGAAGAAGGAGAAGCCAACCAAAGGCACCTGGGCAAACTTGAGAATTAGGCCCATGTGAACCGAATGAGGTTCAACAAATCCAAGTGCACGGTGCTCTACCTGGGTTGGGACAATCCCAGGCATGAATCCAGATGGGGAGAAGTACTCATAGATAGCAGCCCTGCAGAGAAAGACTTGGGGGTTCTGGTGGACGAAAAGCTCGACATGAGCCAGCAGTGTGTGTTTGCAGTCCAGAAGGCCAACTGCATTGTGGGCTGCATCAACAGAAGCGTGGGCAGCAGGGCGAGGGAGGGGGTTGCGCCCCTCTGCTCAGCCCTGGTGAGACACCACTTGGAGTCCTGCACCCAGGTCTGGAGCCTCAGCACAAGAAGGATGTGGACCTGTTAGAGCTGTCCAGAGGAGGGCCACAAAAATGATCAAGGGACTGGAGCACCTCTCCTGTGAATGAAGGCTGAGACAGCTGGGGCTGTTCAGCCTAAAGAAGAGAAGGCTCTGAGGTGACCTTATTGCAGCTTTTCAATGTTTAAAGGGAGCTTATAATAAAGAAGAACTTTTTGCTCAGTCAGATAATGACAAGACAAAGGGGAACGGTTTTAAACTAAAAGAGGGGAGATTTGGACTGGAGATTAGGAGGAAATTCTTCACTCAGAGGGTAGCGAGGCACTGGAAAAGGTTGCCCGGAGAGGTTTGTGATGCCCCATCCCTGGAGGTGTTCAATATCAGATTAGATGAGGCCAAGAACAACCTGATCTAGTGGGTGGCATCCCTGCCTGTGACTAGGAGATCTAGATCTAGATGATCTTTGAGGTCCCTTCTGACCCAATCCATTCTATGATACTATGATTCCATGATTTTATAATTGTCATATGTATTCAAGGGATGGGAAATAAATGTTTTCTTAAACAGATCATATAAATATTTAGGGAAAATATACCCCAAACATCACTTATAGTATTGTAACTAAAACCTTGTACATTTGTTTAGAGAATTAAAAATCATCTATGTCTCAGAAAAACAGCTTCCAAATTTTCTGAGCTAGTATGTTTAGAGGAAGAACATGATGAAATGGAAAATGGTGAATTAATAACTGACATGTGGTCCTGTGAGACACATTTATTTTCACACTGGAATTGTTAATCTGCTCTAACATAACAGTTCTTGTGCTTGATAAAAGAGAGAATTCTATAATCTACTCACAAGAGCAGAAGACAGTTATAACACAATGGCCAGTACAGTGAATTTTACTTTGTAACACAGAATTCCCAACTCAGAGAAGAATAAGCAATGGACAAAAACAAATTTCACATCTTAAAATCTATGCATTTAGATAGGAAACAACAAATAATCCTATGTATGATTGTCTATTTTCATTTCTTGTAATTGGCATTGTAAGAAACAAATAAAATAAAATAAAATAAAATAAAATAAAATAAAATAAAATAAAATAAAATATAAAATAAAACAAAATAATAAATCTATGCTTCATTCTTCTTTTAGTGCATGCCATGGTACTATTAGCTGACATGTTAGGAAATCTTTGAGACTTTATATAAGAATTATATATATTTTCCGTATAAAATTTTAAATCCTACAGTGGATCACATTAATGTTCATGCTTTTAGTCTCTGGCACTTAGTAATTTTAAAAAGCAGCATAAGTATTTCTCAAAATGTCTGTCCTACTACTCAGTCACAGAGAAATTTTGATAGTTCCAGTGTACTTGTAAGTAGCTTGGGATGAATGCCTATATTGTTACTGTAGACACACATAGTTCAGCACTAAAGGCAGAGACAAACACATAAAAACACTTGACATCAAATGACATATAAAGGTACAGATATTATTTTGGACTGATTAATTTCACTGTTATTAATATTAGCACATTAAAAGTGTGTGGTGTCATTCTGTGTTACGTAAGTATATAGAACCTTATGTATACAAATATAGAGAGATCATCCAAAACACAAAAAAACTTTTTATCATGATATCCTTTCACATTTTCAATGCTAGTTTTTCTATAATTTAGACTGTGATTCATTATTTACTGTCTTTCTGACTGCTTCTATGTCTGTAAATGTTGTGGAAGAAGTGTAAAGCTTAAATGTGCAAGATAAAATACATATGTTAAGTGTAAATAT
Organism: Aythya fuligula; assembly: GCF_009819795.1. Classification (NCBI taxonomy): domain Eukaryota; kingdom Metazoa; phylum Chordata; class Aves; order Anseriformes; family Anatidae; genus Aythya; species Aythya fuligula. Next base: position 79,598,985 of record NC_045593.1, on the reverse strand, counting down.
TGTATTAACAAACTTCTTTTCCTAGATGTCAAATCCAATAAATAGTTTGCTGTTACAAGAGAAACAAGCATATCAAAAATTGTTACTAGGGATTCAAAAATTTGGAGATAAAGCAACAGAAGTAGGATGACGATCATCAGATCTGCCACAGAATTTCAACAATAGATGACTGTATCCATACACACCACAATCAACACCAAATTAGGAAATGTGCCTGTGAAAAAAATAGAGAGTAAAATAACTGAGATAACTAGCAAAATGAAAGAAAAAAAAAAAAAATCCTGCTCAAAGAATCAAAGTTTGTCAAGATTCTGAAGAAACTAAGTAGTAGCTTGTAAGGAAAATGTGAAACTGTAACTGTACTGTGTATCAACACAACAGTATTATATGTATTATAGTCAACAATGTTATTATATAATTATATATATTATACAGTATATTTATAAAAAATATAAAGTATATATAATATATAATCTATATAATAATATAAAATATAAACAAATTATAAAAATAATTTGTATAATATGGTATAAAATTATCTATATATTTTTATATATTATATATAATATTATATATATATATTATATATATATAACTATGTTATTATAACCAAATTAAAGAAAGAATTAATTCCCATATAGGTTAATAAGAACATTATGATGCCTTATGGTTTCCTTTTAAGACTCTTTCAAAAATATTTTAGGTTTTATACACTCAGAAGTCCAAAATAAATGATGAATATGTGAATTTGTTTCACTTCGAAGGGGTTTGAATGAAGATATTTTGGTTAGCAGAACCATAGTACTAGATAAATAATGTATTTCTTGGAGAAATAAGAATAGATACTGTACATGAATACATTCCTTTAGGATCTGTTTCTCCTTTCAGAACATTGCACTATAAATGTATATTGCCTGCTCAGCACTTGTTCTGCCAGAAGTTAACTCTGATAAATGTCCACAAATAAAAAGAGTCATAATCCGGGAAAGAGAAATGTAGTAATATTTAGAAACAAATGCTCAGAAAAATGCTTCCATGTGCAAGGAAATATCCAGTATTCTTGCTTTTTCTGGTGTTTGACAATTTATCTGACTATCTTAAAATCATGACTATAAAAAAGGCCCTAAAAAATTCTACTTCTTAATCAGTAGAGCATTTAGTAAGTCAATTATAAATTAAAGTCTAATAAGTGACCTCAAGGAAAAAGACTATTATCTAAACTATCACTCTCTAACCAGAACTTTTCCCTTATTTCGAATCTCACTTACAGAAAGTTATGATGAAGATGTGAATTTATTTACCAGGATTTTTATTTATCTTTTCAGGAGTCATATAATTTATTTTTATTGCAGATAATTAGAATTCCCCCCTCTCCTCCCCCCCCCCCCCCGGAAAAAAAAAAAAAAAAAAAAAAAAAAAAAAAAAAAAAAAAAAGCAATAGGAATGAAATGCTACACTCTGACCACACATTGTAAGAAAATTATATAGTTCTGTCAAAAAAAAAAAAAAAAGTCAAGTAAGAATGTACCATAGATTGCTTTTTCTATAACAGTAAGTTTTTTCTTGACTTATCATACTCATGTATTTTTATTGTATTATTTATTTCCTTTCTTTAGGAGTAATATTAGTATTGAGTGATTATATCATGCAATCAGTCACGGGTTCGATGAGAGGGTGGAAGTCCTTTTAAGGCCTTCTGTACTGGTATAGATAGTTAAATATGATAAAAAAAAAAAAAAAAGAGAAAATCTCTTATTTAGGAACCAGCAAGAATAGGAGAGTAGATGCTGCATTGGTAAGAAAAGCTGGAAAATTATTTAAGGATAGTATTCTGCAAGAGTTTCTGAAATTGTTTTGTACTATGCCATTGAAGTGTTAAAGAACTATATCACTTTTTCCAAAAAAAAAAAAAAAAAAATCAATTTCAATGTTCTAGGTAAAATAATCCAATAAATGAGGGAATTATTTTATTTCTTCTTAATATCAGCAAGAGTAGATAAAATTATAACAATAAATATGTATTATTTTTCATCCAATATCAAATTTAAACTGAGCACTGTTATATCCTGTCCTGTATTTTATGATCTGAACTGTAATATTGTGTGTGTACGTATTCTTACAGAACTGATAAGCCTGGGTTTGTGAGGGCTGTATTTTTATTTTTTTACAAGTATTGTACAATTAAGACTATCCTCAGTTATGTTAATAAGTAATTTGAGCTGTGATTTCAGCCTGTTTAAATAAAACAGAAGGAACCTCACAGGAGTCAGTGATTTCTCAGCATAACAGAAAAAGTAAAGTCTGTTAGACTTTCCTGTTGCTTGGAAAAATATTCTCTGCTATATTAGACTGGCATAGATATTTTGTAGCCCCAGCATCTGTACCTCTTCCTTTGGAAAACTATACATGTTATGGGGATGTCCACTCTCATAAGTGGAAAAGTTCACCTCTCTTTTCCTTAATTATTCCATGGGGGAAAAAATGTGAACTTGGGCAAACCTTTTTTATACTTTACTAAAAAAACAAAACAAAACAAAAAAAAAAACAGCTTTTTAAATTCATGGATGTTGTTCCTCAAGCTATGCAAAAGCTCTGAAAACAAGTAATCATTATAAGTCTCAAAACTAGGTATTCATTATAATCTCATTTATTTTTATCTATTTTATTTATTTATTTATTTATATATTATTTTTTTTTCCCTGATTCCTGCTACAGACATCACAATTTCTGTTGTGGTGGTTTTACTCAGCTGGGCAGCAGGGCTCTACCACAACTACTCTCTCACACCCCTCCTCAAGGGAAAATGAGGAAATACAATGGAAAAGGCTTAAATGTTGAGATAAAGCCAGGGAGATCAGCCACCAATTATTGTCATGGGCAAAACAGACAATGTAGGGACACTAATGTTGTTTATTGCCTGTCACTAGCAGACTAAAACTGTGAGAAACTAAAAGCAAACTAAAACCATCTTCATCCCATCCACCATCCTCTATCCTCTCCCCCTGAATGGTACAGGGGAACAGGAAATGGGTGCTGCTGTCAGAACCTGATGCTTCATCTCTGCCGCTCCTTCACAGTCCCTTTCTGCCCCTGCTCCCCGTGGGGTCCCTCCCACAGGATGCCGTCCTTCCCAAACTGAGCCAGCGGGGGCTTCCCACAGGCAGCAGCTCTTCAGGAACTGCTCCCACATGGCTCCGTCCCACGGGGTCCATCCATCCCCCAGGAACAAACTGCTCCAGCACGAGTCCCCCACGGGTGGGCAGCAGCTTCCCCCAGACCCCCTGCTCCTGCGTGGGCTCCTCTCCACAGGCTGCAGCTCCGGCCCGGGGCCTGCTCCTGTGGGGGCTCTCCATGGGCTGCAGCCTCCTCCAGACCACATCCACCTGCTCCACCGGGGGCTCCTCCACCCATGGGGGGGCTGCAGCATTGAGATCTGCTCCATGTGGGACCCATGGGCTGCAGGGGGACAGCCTGCTCCACCAGGGGCCTCTCCCTGCTCAGGCTGCAGGGGAACTGCAGCTGCCTGCCTGGAGCACCTCCTGCCCTCCTGCTGCACCCACCTGGGGGCTGCAGGGCTGCTTCTCTCTCCCCACTCTAAGGTGCTGTTGTGCAGCATATTTATTTATTTATTTATTTATTTATTTTCTTCAATCAACTTTCACAGAGGCTCAAACAACATCGCTTATTGGCTCGGCTCTGGACAGCGGTGGGTCACTTTCGAGCCAGCTGAGATTGGCTCTTATCTAACATGGGGTAGCTTCTGGATTCTTCTCACAGAAGCCACCCCTGCAGACCCCCGCTACCAAAACCTTGCCACATAAACCCACTACACCTGTCTAACCTATAATTAAACTCAAATGGGAATAATCTGAGAAAGAACATCTTATTGTACAGTGTTTTAATGTTCTCATACATTTCCAATGGGGTTGCAAATCCTACTCATCTACTTTAAGCACTTCTGTACATAACTACATATATAGGTATATACATACACTCTGTCTCAGCTGTACTCCCCCTTTGACATTGTAAGCACAGGATTTTCTCTGGTGAGAATACTTAGTACTGCAGTAATACACAGAGAAGAATTGGACACGTAAGTGCTATCATACACAGAAAGAGACTAAGAAAAGACAGTTTTGCATTATCAACAATAAAACACAAAGCAGCCTGTCAATAAGCTAAAATAGATCTCTCAAGAAGTACAAAACTTATGTAACTTATGTAACTGAACATATCACAAAATATGAGTGTAAAAGAGGAAGAGAGATGTGTTCATTCGCAGAAGAATGTAAAGGGTATTTTTATGTAGTTTGACCAACAAAATACATCTATTTCCTGGCTGTCTAAGAATTGGAGATGAGAAAACTTGGAGATCTAAGTTAGTATATATGTGCTTCAGCCTGCCTCCAATCATTGTGACGCATCACAGTCCAAAACCAATGGATTGTACATATTTGTGTATACACTAATTAATTGTTAACAAGATCCACAGCAGTGTTAATACCAGAGATTTTTTATTTATTTTTTTTTCCATGTATGAATTATATGAGTGACAGATCACAGAAAATTTGAGGTTGGAGGGGACCTCTGGAGGTCATTCGACCCAACTCCCCTGATCAAGCAGGGACACCTTAAGAAGGTATCCCAAGGCCATGTCCAGACAGTTTTTGAAGATCTCCAAGGAGGGAAGCTCCACAACCTATTTGGGCAACCTAGTCTATTACTCAGTCATCTGCACAGTAAAGAATTTTTTCCTGTTCTTCAGAGGCAACACATTGTGTTACAGTTTGTGTGCATTGCCTCTTGTCCTGGCACTGGACACCACTGAAGAGCCTGGATTTGTTTTCTTTGCATCCTCCATTCAGATATTTGTGTTGGTCTGTTGACTTCTGAATCCAAATCTTTTGAGTATTAGGATAAACCCAGAAAGAAAAGGATTTTCTTTGTCTAAAATGAATCACTGGGTAAGCAAAAGTAATGAGTATTTCTAGAAGAGGAGTTAATAGAGAACTTCATTATCAATGTAGAGCAGTGGCAGCAGCTGCAGGTTGGAGCAGTTTTCCAAGAGGAGAGTGATGAAGCTGAATTTCTCTGTCTTCTGGGTTTTGTTGCTGTGCTCTGTATTAGTTAAAGAACAGAAAGACACAAATTATATGTTTAATTTGTTGACCTTTATCAAGATCATAAGCTATTTAAAAAAGAAGAAAAAAAAAGAGAGAGAGAGAGAGAGAGAGAGAGAGAACTCTGCAGTAGTGCAAATCAAATCAGCGGGAAGCTTCAAAGTGGTAATTTTGTGATGAGCTGGGATTTTTTAATCTATTTCAATGTTAAAAAAAAAAAAAAAAAAGATAACTGAGAAATAGATAATGTCATGAAGTTAATAAAGATAAATAATTAGCAATTGAATTGCAATGACTGCCTATACTGCCTTACTATTAACTTACTGTCACATCTGCTTAGCAAGATGTAATTTTCACACATACAAAACCGTTTACTTCTAGTCTGTGGATTATGGTGCACATGGTATGAAAATAAGGGAGTGTGAAATGCAAGTGTAAAATGAGGAATGTCTAGGAAAGACAAGGAAAGACAAGAAAGGAAGTCACTTGACAAAATAATGTGAAAATGTGTCTTTTAAATGAATATACTCCCATCTATAGCTTAATCTTCTAACTATACAACATCTAAATTGCATTACCTTCTCTCACTCATCTGTAGAATCAGAATACACACAATTCCTAAGTTTATGCATTGCTTTAGTTTAATGCTGTAATTTTTATTTTGGGAGTTATGAATGATGAGGAATAACGGTGTGTGTGTTTTTTGGTTTTGTTTTTCTGAGAAAGGAAATAAAACTATCCATTTAAACTGTATTTTTCTGTCCCTTGAAATAACAAATTTTCAATGAAATGGTTTCTTAAAAATATTACTGGTTATGTAAACTTTCAAAAGAATGTATCAGAGTATATTCTAAAGTACTGTGAATCTCAATATATTGAAAATCTAATGATTTTCTATTTCATAAATGTTGAACAGTACGATGAGAGGTAAGAGTTCAGCTCACAGTTTATTAAAATATCATTTCTTGGACTTAAGACTTCTTGCTAAAAATAACTTCTCAAGAAAAATCTAGCAATGCTTTCTGGTGTAAAACCGAGAAATATAATTTAATTGGTGTGATAAGAGTTTTAGAAGATTATATTCTTCTTAAAAAGTAATGTAACATAACATGAAATAATGACTAGTAATTGAAATATAAATATGGAGGCATTGCCAGAAAAGACCAAAATCTCTATGCTAAATTAAGCAACAACAACAAAGTCAATTTCTTGGAAAATATAAGAATAAAAAAAATAAAAAAAAAAAAGAAGGAAAGAATGAAATAATGAAGAAAAGAATGAAAAAAGTAGGAAAGAAAGAAAAAACAAGAAAGAGAAAGCAAGGACGGAAGGAAGGATGGAAGGAAGGACGGAAGGACGGACGGAAGGAAGGAAGGAAGGAAGGAAGGAAGGAAGGAAGGAAGGAAGGAAGGAAGGAAGGAAGGAAGGAAGGAAGAGAGAGAGGGAGAGAGGGAGGGAGGGAGGTGTAGTATACTCATTATGTCATGTGTCAGAAAACAAAAGAAAAACATGACATAAAATAACACTGATATACAGAAAAGCATTAGTTTGCAGCTAAAAAACACAGATAAAAGCTTCTTATCACTGAAAAGACATTAACTCTTTCTTACTCATATAAAATGGTGTGGGGAATACAGCAATGACAAGAACTGCTGACCAGTTCTGAGTAGCCAGAGCTTACTCAAAAGGCCACATTAAGACACATAATGATAGAAATACAGAATGACAAAAATATTCTCCTCCTAGGACATTTGTTCACACTTCCGGACAAACATGTCAGTTCACATTACCATCACGCAATTTTTGACACCTTTCATATTGTGAGAAATGGTGTGCTCAGGAGTCTGCTTCCACACAGAGAGACTATTTTCCAAAAATCACACTCATTCACTCATTTCCATTTCAGTTGCAGCTCCAAAAACACGTTATTTTAGCAACACTCCTTCAACAGGAAGTATAACAAATATCTTGATGACCCCTATAGAGAACTAGTTATTACTCTGTCTTTGAGTTATTAAAATCTGAATAGATGTCACATTGTAATTTTCTCTCATTGTGTCATTCACTTCTGTCTTATTCAGTGTTGTTGGGTGAAAAAAAAAAAAAAAATGCATCGTCGTGATTTGATTATTATTTCTGTTGAATAATAAAAGTTAGCATGCTTCAAACAGGCTGCATAATCAGTGTGAGGAACTCAGCAGTTTCTTCACAAAACTAACAAAAGAAAATAAATACAATCTAACAATCCAAAATAATTAAAAGGAACAAAAAGGTAAAGAGATGTCTTGCAAAATTAAAAAACAGCACATTCTTGTAAAATATAAACTGTGTCAGTAATGTAACAGCTTATTGCAAACCAGTTTTCTGGACTCAGCCTTGCTGAATTCTTAAAAAAAATATACATATAAAATAAAATAAATAAATAAATAAATAAACATGAAATTACACCAGGTATCAATCTGCCTCATTATATCTTTTGTTGTGATCACTGAGGTCTCACACTTTAATTGCAATACATGAAGTTTCAGTAACTAGATATTGAAAAGTGAACTATGTATGCTACTTTGAGCATTTTGTATTTATTTTTTCAAAGCTACAAGAGAAAAATGAGTGACTCAGAAGTTATAAAATTAGAGAAAGGCTTGATATAGAAGGGACCTTTAAAGATTATTTCCCAAGCTGATCTAGAAATTTACTCAAGTTTTCTAAATGAAAGAAGGGTTTTCATATACTTCATATTCTTCAGCTTGTTTTTTCTTGTCAGCAATATAGGTCCCCTGGATGCAGATACACAAATAAATACTATACAGAGATAGAAGAAATTAAAAACATAAATGTCAAGAGTTCCACAGAAAAAGCTTTGAAGTTTAAAGTGGATGTTGAATAACATCTTAGAAAGTCAGCAGTGTGACAGGGTGACTTAAAAATTGAATGTTATACTGGTATATTTAAAAGTAGCACTGTATAAGAAACACAGGTTTATTACCCTCTGATCAGTTCAGGGTAAATCAGAGATGGAGTGTTCACTTTTGCAAATCCTGTTATAAGAAAGAGGCATACAAACTGAAGGAAATCCATTCAACAGCAGTAGACATGATAAAAGGCTAGAATAGAATGGGGAGTGAGAGGGTGGGGTGGCAGGACCAGAATGGTCTGCCCTTGTTTGATCTAACAAGAGAGAACCAGCTGGGAGAAACATTTCAGGTTTTCCTGTGGCTGCTCTTCTGTAAGGGAAAGGAGAAAAAAAAATGCTCTTTCATGGAGGTTTTCAAAATTTAGTTAGATATTCCTTCAGAAAATGTCTCATATTTGGAAACTAATTCCAGACTTTCAGACTTATTATGACCCTCATTCAGAAAACCTGATTTCCGTATCATAATTTTACTTAAAGAGATTACTTTTTTACAATCTTTTTACAAATCAGTGCAAAATGGAGGACTAAGGAGAAACTCCATCCTTTACTGGATGTGGAGGGAAACCTTGTTACAAAAGATGAGGAAAAGGTGGAGGTGCTTAACTCATTCTTTGCCTCAGTCTTTAGCAGCAATACCGGTTGTTCTCTGGATACTCAGTACCCTGAGCTGGCGGAAGGGGATGGGGAGCAGAATGTGGCCCTCACTATCCATGAGGAAATGGTTGGTGACCTGCTACGGCACTTGGATGTGCGCAAGTCGATGGGGCTGGATGGGATCCACCCAAGGGTACTGAGAGAACTGGCGAAGGAGCTGGCCAAGTCACTTTCCATCATTTATCAACAGTCCTGGCTATCGGGGGAGGTCCCAGTTGACTGGCGGCTAGCAAACGTGATGCCCATCTACAAGAAGGGCCAGAGGGCAGACCCAGGAAACTGTCAGTTTGACCTCAGTGCCAGGGAAGCTCATGGAGCAGATTCTCTTGAGAGTCATCACATGGCACTTGCAGGGCAAGCAGGCGATCAGGCCCAGTCAGCATGGGTTTATGAAAAGCAGGTCCTACTTGATGAATCTTATCTCTTTCTGTGACAAACGTAATCTTATCTCTTTCTGTGACGGTGGTATCTTCCCGAGGACAACATCCTTAGGACCTCCTGACTCTTGGGATCAGTCGACGGGCTGAGCCTCTCTTCCCCCCCCATTGGGACGCCTTTGGGTGAGATCTAAATACTTGTTTATAAATCTCTATAGAGTCTTTGATCCTTTTAACGTGTTTATTTCTAGGCTGCGCACCTGTAACATCTATAACACCTGTAACATCTATAACACCTGTAACACCTGTAACATCTATAACATCTATAACATCTATAACATCTGTAACACCTGTAACATCTATAACATCTGTAACACCTGTAACATCTGTAACACCTATAAACACCTGTAACATCTATAACACCTATAACACCTGTGTATTTTATGCATACTAGCTTGCTTTTGCAGACAGTCACTATCACCGGCAATCCAAAAGAACCTGATTATCTGTTGCTGTAATAAACCATACTTGATTGCATTGTGATAACTCTCATTGAGTGCAACGAGGGTGAGGGTGGTTATCCGTGATAGTTCAGTGTTCTGAATCTAACCAGACCCCCAGGCGGTTAATGCATTTTTGGTGAATGTCCGAGCGGACCCCCAGATGGTTAATGCGTTTTTGGTGAATGTCTGAACGGACCCCCAGGCCGTTAATGCGTTTTTGGTGAATGTCTGACTGGACCCCCAGACGGTTAATGTGTTTTTGGTGAATGTCCGACTGGTTCAGTAACCTGAATCTGACCGGGCCCGTAACGGTTAATCAGCTACACCCCTTAACGCGACAGTAAAATTGGCGTAGTCGGCAGGATTGCTATGGATAAACGTCTGCAAAAATACGAATGTGCCCCTTCCCAGGCAGGGAAGGAGTTTTCCCAAAAGTTTTGGAAAGATGAGGAGAAAGTGGTAGAGTGCATTGAGCATTGTCAGGCTTCACGAAAGATTGGTCAAAGAAAGGGTAAAGGTGCAATTTGTGCTGTGTTAGGAGCCTGTTTGTCTTGTGCTCAGCAAGAAGCTAAGGAAACTCCTGCTCCCAAACTGATCTCTGATGCGGAACATACAGCTTTGAAATCAGAGATTGATGTGTTGAAGTCATCATTGGCCTTTGAAAGGGAGACGGGAAAAACATTAGGAATCAGAGTGGATAAACTTTTGGATGAAAATAATAAACTTTCCATTGAGAATGACAAACTTGTGACTGAAAATGATAAACTTGTGAGTGAAAATAATCATCTTAAACAATTGCTGGAGAGGGTTAGTCATCTGTTAAATAAAGTACAGCCTTGCGCTCCGGTCAAGCAGATTCGTGGAGTGCTGCATAGTGCAGAACCTGAAAGCTGGGACAGTGATTTCTGGTCTGACAGTGATGATGGTGTTGAAGAGATTTCTGATTCTGAACCTCAATCGATTTCCTTGAGACCTTTGGTTAAGACTGAGACTACTGTTGATGATAATGATGAAATCCGTACTACTGTGCAAACGATTCCGTTGTCACCAGCAGAGTTGGTTAAAATACAGGAGAAGTTCTCAAGGCGGTCAGGGGAATCAGAAGTTGAGTATGTGTGTCAAGTTTCTCTTAAAGGAGGAGATCGAATGATGTTGTGTAAGGAAGAAGTAGGAGGCTTTTGGAGACCTGGAGTATTTTTAACCACCACACCAGGAGCTGACCTGGCTGTAGCAGTACAGAAAGCAGCCTGTATTCAGGCGATATATGAAAGAGATGAATTTAGGAAATCCCCGATGTTAGCTCCTATTGACCCGGTTCAATTAACCCCTCTCATACGTGGACTCCCTGATTGTCTTAAGATGTTTGTAGAAAACACCCAAGATCACATACAAGCTGCTTGTAGGGATGATGATAGTGGTTGTAGGCGAAATCCTAACTCCCCTATTCCCACCTGGAGTGAATTGGTACAAGACATAGATAAATACGGATGCCAAATAGGCTGGATTAATTCATCCAGCATTAAATCCCAATACCACTCTCGGCGAGTCTGCCAAATCCACACTAAAAATCCCAGATACCCCAAATTCAAAGAGAGGTTCAAACCTAATAGGGAACAGAGTGAGTTGTGGTGTCGGCAAAAAAAAACTCTTGTCCCCGGGGAGGGCAGTGAGCCACCCTGCTCAGCGGGTATTAGCAATTCAATGGCTCTCTAATGAACACTCTGACCCTATAATTGCCATTCCTGTTGAACCCCCAAAAATATTGGTAAATTTTCTTATTGATACCAGGACCCAAATGTCAGTAATTACACATGAGACAGCACAAACCCTGAGCATAACACCTGGTCAACGCAGGGTTAAATTCACGGGAATCAATGGTGTGGAAAAACAATGCCCCACTGCAAAAATTTCACTCTGGTTGCCAGAGGAACAAAAATTAACCAGAATAGAAGTATTAGTTGGTGCTGCATATACTAATATTTTAGGATTTGACATACTGCATGGTCGTATGTGGAAACTCCCTGATGGAACTGTGTGGAGTTTCGCGACACATCAAAGGGATTCAGGCACCATGAGACTGAGCCTGTTACAAACATCCATACCCTTATCCCCTGCTAAAATCATTAATGATCGGCAATATCTGTTGTCAGCAGCAGTATTTACGGGGATTGACGGGGTGGTAACAGAATTGGAAAAAAGAGGCATTATTAAAAGGACCCATTCACCTTATAATTCACCAGTGTGGCCAGTAAAGGAACCAACCAGGCAATGGCATTTTACAGTGGATTACAGACAGTTGAATGCTAACACTATACCTTTGACTGCCGCAGTTCCAAACATGGCAGAGATAGTGAAAGCCCTCTGTGTATCTAACAGTAGTAATAGTGCTAACTACTCCCAAGTATTTCTATGCATGGGAAATCAAAGATTGCTATTTCACCCTCTTTCTAACCCTGCCGGTTGAATACAACCGAGCATATTTTATTTTCTTTTGTGTTCACAGGAACCCTGAGCAAACTGTATATGGACAGCTAGAAGATGACGAATCAACAGTTTGGATTAATAATGCCATGCTTTACCCTGACCTTGATGCAATTACAGACCTTAAAGGAAACTTAACTACTGTGGCTGTGCATGGAGCTGAGGTGTTTCACCATGGCATCTAACCATGTATTGTCACAGTATAGCACAGTCACTGGAACATCTCAAAACAGAAAGGACCTAAATCTCTCTACTTTAGTTCTACATGGAAACAAAATATTTTCAAAAGATGAATGGAGTTGGAATGATTCTCTAAGAATGGCTGAACTTCAAGCCATGTCTGGACAGACAATACAAATTGGTTGCCGAATAACTAACCGATCTACTTATAATCGGCTGACTGAAATTAAGACAGTATACATTGATTCACCAAACCTATAATTGTGTACTGTCTTTGGGGTTACAGAGGCACAGAAATATTATTTGAATTACAAAGGATAAGAAGCCTCTGCCTCCGCAGATATTTGAAAACGAACCGACTCAGCCTCCCATTGGTCTAACTGCTTCCATCTTCAATACAGGCCCTTACATAATTCAACAACAAATTCTCTTTGACCCTAGTTGGTCCCTAAAAGAGGGCCACGGGATGCAACTGGGTTATTAGGGACAGGATTAGGTATATTAAATAGCATTGATGCTGAGGTTTTAATAAGTAGAATAACTGCTACTACAGATGACCTAAGGAAACTGGAACAACCAATAAAATCAACTTTATTGGCTTTAGGAGCAAATCAATGGCTTCTATCAGATATTTTACCCCATTGGGAACAAATTGAGGAAAATGATCATCAATTAATTGTAAATGCCCTTGGAAAAGCCCAAGGCAATACCTCCCTTGCCTTGAGCTGTATCCAAGCACAGTTATGGATACAATCTGTAGCAGCAGCTATTATTGGAGAGGGAGAAGGAGTAACTTTGCCCACTGTACTTCGAAAATTGATTTGGGATAATGCTTCAGAATTTGAAAAAGAATTTCAAGCATGATGGCAATTAGTCAACTTTACCCATTATGCAGAAAATGATAAAATTGTTGCCTTTATACTTACTATAAGTAATGCCACTGTATACAATGTATAGCCAATCATTGCATTAGGACTCAATCATAATGGAACTATACTTTATCCTAAAGAGCATAAAGTATGGGCCCATCAAAAGGGAGGAAAGTGGCAAACAATTGATGTAAAAGCATGCATTGTGCGTGAACAAAAAGGTTTCATCTGTGAAAGTAACACGCTGGAATCCCAAGACATTTGTCTTGACATTGAGCAAAATATTTGCCACTTTGAGATACATCCTAATGAAACCCTTGAAACTGTACTTGTATATATTGGGAAAGGTTGTGTTTGCATGAGAACTTATTGTGATTCTATAGTCGTAGATAATGCAGTGGTAGATATCAATAATCACTCTAATGTTTGTGTTTGCAATTTTACCAAAATTCTAGGATGTGATTTTAAATACTCAGTTCCTGTCACTTCTTATCAACTTATTGCATCTAATTATATTCTGCTTCATGAACTGCTGCCTACTCCTATTGGAATGAACCTTACCTTGGTGAAGAAATTGCTGGTACATGAGGACCTGAAGCAGCTGATGACACAGGTCCGAGAAAATGGACAAAAGACTCTGATTACTGTCAGAGAGATGAGAGACACCGTTGGTGGGACACTTTGTTTGGATGGTCGCCAGCTGCCAAGGGAATCTTCAACAAGATGCTTCACCCTGTTATTGTTCTGCTAATACTCACTGTATTATGTTTTATACTGACAATTAGTTTGTATGTTAAACTCTGGTTTATGATGAAACACTTAGCATCTCTACACAATGTACATACACTCGATAAACCTCAATCCGAGAATGTATGTGATATCCCCGACATATTCCAACTGTTGTGAAGCTTGAGTGACTATAGTCACGGGGTGGATTATGTGGTGTAAATGCCTGAAGTAACTAGGAAAATAAAACTAACATTCACATTTTTAGGAAAAGGTACAGCATTGAAGAGGCTTTCAGGGTAGGGCATAACTGCATTATCTGAGCGTTCCCTAGGCTCCCAACCTTTGATGCTATCGCGTTGGGGAAACTTGGTGTGCTAGCTCTAAGGAACAGCACGGAGCGTAGAGTGGAGTGGAGACACCACGGCTAGGCTCTGTAATCAGATGGGGCCTCGATTGTTCTTGTGCACAAAGCTGCACTTTTTGCCACCCTAAGCCAAAGACCTGTCATGTTTTGACAAATGCTGTACCCTAGTGTACTTTTTGCTCATTATAATATCATTATAATACCAAAACACACCTCCATCCCAAAAGCTACCCGCCTCCAAGGTGCGACCACCCCTCACTGAGCATGCGCTCTGAATTCCTCGGAGCCTATTACTTTAAACGGAGACGGGAAAACTTTACACCAATCATAACTAAGATATGCTTGACTAGAGCCACTCAAGCTCCACCTAAAAGATAGAAAATAATACAAATTGGCCCAAGAGAAAGGGGATGTTAGGGAAGATACCACCGTCAGGGGAGATACCATCCCGAGGACAACATCCTTAGGACCTCCTGACTCCTGGGATCAGTCGATGGGCTGAGCCTCTCTTCCCCCCCCATTGGGACGCCTTTGGGTGAGATCTGAATACTTGCTTATAAACCTCTATAGAGTCTTTGATCCTTTTAATGCGTTTATTTCTAGGCTGCGCACCTGTAACACCTGTAACATCTATAACATCTGTAACACCTGTAACATCTATAACATCTGTAACATCTGTAACATCTATAACATCTGTAACACCTGTAACACCTGTAACATCTATAACATCTGTAACACCTGTAACATCTGTAACACCTATAAACACCTGTAACATCTATAACATCTATAACACCTATAACACCTGTGTATTTTATGCATACTAGCTTGCTTTTGCAGACAGTCACTATCGCCGGCAATCCAAAAGAACCTGATTATCTGTTGCTGTAATAAACCATACTTGATTGCATTGTGATAACTCTCATTGAGTGCAACGAGGGTGAGGGTGGTTATCCGTGATAGTTCAGTGTTCTGAATCTAACCAGACCCCCAGGCGGTTAATGCATTTTTGGTGAATGTCTGAGCGGACCCCCAGATGGTTAATGCGTTTTTGGTGAATGTCTGAACGGACCCCCAGGCCGTTAATGCGTTTTTGGTGAATGTCTGACTGGACCCCCAGACGGTTAATGTGTTTTTGGTGAATGTCCGACTGGTTCAGTACCCTGAATCTGACCGGGCCCGTAACGGTTAATCAGCTACACCCCTTAACGCGACAGTGACGCACTTGGTGGATGAGGGAAAGGCTGTGGATGTGGTCTACCTCGACTTCAGCAAGGCTTTTGACACCGTCTCCAACAGCATTCTCCTCAAGAAACTGGCTGCTCTTGGCTTGGACTGGCGCACGCTTCGTTGGATTAGAAACTGGCTGAATAGCCGGGCCCAAAGAGTCGTGGTGAATGGAGTCAAATCCAGTTGGAGGCCAGTTACTACTGGCGTTCCCCAGGGCTCGGTGCTGGGGCCGGTCCTCTTTAATATCTTCATCGATGATCTGGATGAGGGCATTGAGTGCACCCTCAGTAAGTTTGCAGATGACACCAAGTTAGGTGCGTATGTCGATCTGCTTGAGGGTAGGAAAGCTCTGCAGTAGGATCTGGACAGGCTGGACTGATTGGCTGAGGTCAACTGAATGAAGTTCAACAGGGCCAAGTGCCAGGTCCTGTACCTGGGGCACAACAACCCCAAGCGGTGCTATAGACTGGGAGAGGAATGGTGGAGAGCTACCTGGCAGAGAAGTACCTGGGAGTGATGGTTGATAGTCGGCTGAATATGAGCCAGCAGTGTGCTCAGGTGGCCAAGAAGGCCAACAACATGCTGGCTTGTATAAGAAGCAGTGTGGCCAGCAGGGCTAGGGAAGTGATTGTCCCCCTGTACTCGGCTCTGGTGAGGCCGCACCTCGAGTACTGTGTTCAGTTTTGGGCCCCTCACTACAAGAAGGACATCAAGGTGCTTGAGCGGGTGCAGAGAAGGGCGAAGAAGCTGGTGAGGGGCCTGGAGAACAAGTCTTATGAGGAGCGGCTGAGGGAGCTGGGCTTGTTCAGCCTGGAGAAAAGGAGGCTCAGGGGTGACCTTATTGCTCTCTACCCTTTTTACCAAAAGGGTTGTTAGACATTGGAACAGGCTGCCCAGAGAAGTGGTGGGGTCACTATCCCTGGAGGTCTTTAAAAGACGTTTAAATGTAGAGCTTAGGGATATGGTTTAGTGGGGACTGTTAGTGTTAGGTCAGAGGTTGGACTCGATGACCTTGAGGTCTCTTCCAACCTAGAAATTCTGTGATTCTGTGTGATTCTGTGATTCATTTCTATTGCTAACAATCTGAAATTGAGAGATGGAGACATAATATTTTTCAAAGATTTAATTCAAATGTAACAAATACATTTAATGGAAGTTTAAAAAGTCTTTAAACAGCCCAAAATTTGCTACAGAGCAGATCTGATGGGTTTTCATATGTAATGAAAATTAGGGTTAAAATGAAATAATTATTAAATGTGATTTAAGGTTATGTACTCTACCGTGCCTAACTTTACAAGAATGGCATTAGAAAAAACAGTGAGCTGATACCTGTGTTTGTTTTTTTTTGTTGTTTGTTTGTGTTTGGGTTTTTTTTGAGTAAATCATAGATTTATTGCATACAATCTCTTAGCTTGCTCATACTGCTGTATGACTGTAGTTTATTTATCTTTCTGATACTCTTACTTTTGACCACTCCCACTGCAGTTCATTCAAATCTACAGTACAATCTGATTTGACTCCACAAATGCTGCAGAGAGAGAAATAAAATTTTCCCTTGATTTTGCTGATCTTTCTAAAGCTGCACATTATATTGAACAGCTCACTCAAGTTCAGCTTTTTGTCCACATGGACCCTTGGTCACTACTGGCAGTCCTGCTTTCTGTCCAGCTTGCTTGGCATCACTACAATATTGCTTCTTACGTGCAAGATTGTACACTTGTCTTTGTTAAACTTAATTATATTTCTGTCAGCTTGTCCCTGAAATTTTCAAGCTAGGTCATGATTAAGACAGCAGATACTTTGTTAAATGGCTAAATACCAAGGACTCAGAGTACTTACCCTGGGACACTGTTAGAGTATGAAACAGAGCTCTTATAGCTCTTATGTTCTTCACTGTCCCCTTTCTTATCTTTCTTTTCCTTTCTTTTCCTTTCTTTTCCTTTCTTTTCCTTTCTTTTCCTTTCTTTTCCTTTCATTTCCTTTCTTTTCCTCTTTCTTTCTTCTTTATTTTTCTTTCTTCCTTTTTCTTCTTCTTTATTTTTCTTTCCTTTCCTTCCTTCCTTCCTTCCTTCCTTCCTTCCTTCCTTCCTTCCTTCCTTCCTTCCTTCCTTCCTTCCTTCCTTCCTTCCTTCCTTCCTTCCTTCCTTCCTTCCTTCCTTCCTTTCTTCCTTTCTTCCTTCCTTCCTTCCTTCCTTCCTTCCTTCCTTCCTTCCTTCCTTCCTTCCTTCCTTCCTTCCTTCCTTCCTTCCTTCCTTCCTTCCTTCCTTCCTTCCAAATCCTTGTAATCATAGCTGTTAGTCCTGTTTTGACTGTAGATTTATTCTGTTATTAGGCATGCCCAGTTTGAGAAGAGAAACAATGTAATTGACTCAGCTTGGAAGTGGAAGGTTAGCCTTGTACTCCATTTCTTCAGGAATCAGATATATTACACCAGTTCATGAGATTCTTTAGGCTGCAACGCTTGAATTTAATATTATTTTTTTTTAATGCACTAAAGTTTCTCAAATTCAGTAGGTGTCCATTTACAGAACAACCAATATGCAATCTGCCAGGTTGTATGCTTATCATCTGTCCAACTGCTATTATAATCTACTGGGTGTTTGTATCAAGAAGTGAAGAAAGGCATGTTTTGGGGTAATTCCAATATGAATATGTCCACTTAGAGCCAAAGATGCAGAATGTAGTACCAGAGAATATCTAGAATCTTTACAAGCCATGATTCTAACTATTCCCTAAGCCAACACTAACATGCCTTCTAAACCAAGGGTGGCTGTGAAATTTCATTAGATTTCGTGGTTACTGCTAAAATGCATTTCACAGAGTGGTATGGTTCTACTGTCTTTGTTGTTGTTGTTATTGTTTTGTGTTTTTTTTTGTTTGTTTGTTTTGTCTTTCACTGTACCACCTCTTTTCCACTCACAATGTCATGATTGGCTTTTCTGTAAAATAAATGCTTTACATCCCATTTTAAAATTAAAAGTAACACCCAATGGGAGAGGGGTAGAGAGGAGGGGAGAAGGAGGGTGGGGAATCTGCTTGTGCTTATTTGTCATCTTTGCTTCTGTACTCCAGAAAAATAAATAAATTAATTAATAAAATAACAAAATTTAAATCATCCCTCTTGTTTTTGAGCTCCAGGTGTAATTGCTGATATGTATTGAGCTAGAAAATAAATTATTCCATTATTTTCCATGTACAACCTAAAATATATTTTTCCAAATTCAAATTGGATTCTGACGCAATTTATTTCAGTCTGGACCCACTGAAATTATTTCTTTTGGGTTGTTCTAGCTATGTAGATTTGGGACTATCTGATAGGGTTTCCTTTGGTCTGAAAAACAGCTCTACATTTTTCATTACTGATAAGCATCTAAAATCAACTATAAGTCTTAGCAGAAAAAGACATTGCTAACATGTTTCCTGGTTTAAGCATCCAGTGGATTAAAGAAACAGCTGGGTAGACTGACAATATTTGTTGATACGCCAGAATAAAATGTATGTCAACTGAGCTCTAAAATAAATCTACCTTTATTCCCTGGATCACTTCCCTCTGGCCTCAAAATCATAAAAGCTAGAAAGATCAATAACAAATTTTCAGTGATGTATTTTCTCATATTGAAGAGCACACTCATACTGATAGGATCTGATTTTCAAGAGACTGAAGACTGGCAGAGGTTTGGCTTCCTTTAAAGAGCTTAATGCCAATACATTAAGAACCAATAAAAGTGGAACAAAGTTCCAGTTAGAAATTGTTTATCTGATACTTTGCATCTTCCCTGTGTACATAGATTTCCTCCATGCAGACGTACAGATGGTCCAGCAACATAAATTTAACACAGTGATGCTTTTTTAGGTGTACATTTGTCACCCTAAAATTAAAATGACAAATAGATGTATTTTAGTTTCTGTCTTATAATTTCAAAATAGTGTAGCAAACTAATGATGGAAACAAAGAGATTGCTTTCCACAGTTTTATGAGATTAATTTGAGAGAATGCCATTTCTGACATTCACATATTAAATGTTCATTATGTTACATTTACCATGCAGTCCAAAGTCCTAATTTGATTTACAACATACCTTAAAGCAGACACGAATAGGGAAAAAAAGTGGGCTCCTTGTTACTAAGATCTCCTAGTTAAGCTTCTTTCCTCAGATGAAATGGACATCTGCCTGGTCAGGACTGGTAGCAGGCTGATGAGAAGATCTTGTGATGTTAATTATGCTGATGCCTTGCCTGATGACATGAAAAACAACAACAACAATAACAACAAAGAAAGAAAGAAAAAAGTTGTTAGAACACCAGCAATGTTCTGAAAAATGTTTGTAGTCTGGGTCACTGTGTGTACACCAAAGTCTTTCTCCCAGCAAGGAAGGACTTTTGCCATCATTATGAGCTGTGGGTAATCTGACTACCTGGTGGATAGACAGGGCTGTCTGACATGAGCACCTGTGGTGGTGTATCTGGGAGAAACAGAAACCAGATCTCAGATCAGATGTGAAAAGACTCTTCCTCTGTGGTGAGGGACTGGGTCTCCAAATGGAAAGCCTATGGTCCTATGACCTTTCTTGTCGAGCCAGTTCCATCTATTACAAGTTCTGTTGGTAGTGCAGATGTGAGTGGTAACAGCCATGTGGTGCTGTTAGTGGGGTAATAGTGTGCAGTATTATCTAAGGCAACAGCAGCAGTAATGATGGAAGAGGTTTGGCAGCAGGGGGTAAAGATGGTGATAATCAAAGTGATGCTACCAGCCAGAACATTCAGAGGCAGCCAGAAGTGGGAAGCTTCAGGGTTTTGGTCTCTCCTGACAACCTGTGGAGTCAGGATACTGGGGAAATAAATCTTTGATCTGACCAGAAGGATCCTCTTACCTTCACAGAAACTAATTAAGAATCATCTAACACAGACTGAAATATACATGTCTTATGATACTGATAGAAGATCAGATTGTGTTAGTAATGTGGATACAGGTGCTAGGCATAAGACCATAATCAGGCACTTGACTTGTGTTAAATTTTGAATGACTGTTTTTTGTTTCAGGTGATTTTGCTGTATTTTTCTTGGTCTTTTCCTATTGTAGTGCAAGTGTTAGAAATTTACTGTGAGTGGGTGCAGAGAAATTGATTCTACTAGTACTGTTTTCACAAGGTGTTACCCAAGAGCTTTGACAGAAAACGCATACCTCACAGGGTGAGTTTTCTCACGAACAAAAAGAACATCAGGATCTCTTGTATTTTGTATAACTTGACAAGCTGTCTGAAGTCTCCTGATGTGTAAAACAATCTATTGTAGTCAAATTTCCTGAAAGCTGTGCTTGGCTATAAACATATATTAGTTTGGGCATTAAGTATGTAAAAACAATCTAAGTGTAGTTTCCCTCCCCACCGCTCTTTGCCCCTACCCCCACCCCCCAAAAAAAAAAAAAAAAAAAAAAAATTAGTCTGCCTAAACTTTTTTAAGGGGGAATCATATATAGTGAAGGAGATAGCCTTAGTTATTTTTGAGGGGATGATATAGACAATTAATCAGAAGTCTTGATCTTGGAAGAGTAGGAGGGGGAGAGAGAGATGCATTTTAATACAATGTATCCTCTTATTTGGTGAACAAATGATTTAAATGGTGATTTATTTATTTAACATAGTAAAGCATAAAAACCTTTATATCATGTCAAACTCTTTCTATTTTAAAATCAGTTAGAGCTTTCACTGAGTTTGATTCTGGCTAAATTTTCCAAATACTGGCTTTCAGGGCAAAGACATTATTGGTTTCCATCTATGTTAAATGAAAGTCTAAATTTCCTGTATGTTTTATGAAAGATATGAAAGGCTGGTTTGTTTCTTTAGTTGTCACAATTTCAATTCTTTTTAAAAATGCATAGAACTGCAAACTCAATAGATAATTACTATTGTCTGAAGGTAAAGTGTAGGTCATTCAATCCTTGGAAAACAAGACAATGTTTTTTCCTTGACGTCATTCTTTGTTGGCCTTATAAATTCTGTGATAAACAGAAAAAATATCTTAACTTTCTTTACAAATTGAGATTAAATGTCATAAAGTCAGTCTAAAAACACTGTTGTTGACATCATAGTCAACGACAGTGAAATTTCCACTTCTACTGAAAGCTTCTATATATAAGAAATAACTATGTGATGATATCAGTGAAAATAGCTCAGTTTTACTACATTAAATATAAGGCTTTCCATGAGATAATAATAGAGCAAAACAAAACAAAACTGAACTGAACTAAACTAAACTAAACCAAACTAAATGGAAGAAAGGAAAGAAAGAAAACTACTGAAGGAAGGGAATAGGTCTCAGCCAATGGACAGCTTAACATCAGCTGAACAGCTTAAATCACAAGGTGAAATTGACATAACATTTTTTTTTTTCTATCTTGCCTTTTTTTTTCTTTCTTTCTAAACAACCTCTCTCCCATTGTTGGGCCAAATATGATAACTTGGTTTCCAAGGCTTATACAATGTTAAATGCCTTCATTATTTTGGTACGTATCTAAAAAGTGGATGCACTTTTGCTGAAATTGCTATAGATCCAATTTATTTGTTTTGAAATACGTACAGATTAAACGTCAAAGAAAGAATTAAACTGTTATTACAACTCTCTGAAAAGTTAAATGGTTGAGAGAAAGTACCTTTTAATTTTTGTCAATATGCTTTATGAGGTACTTTTCATTTCACGGTAACTTTTCTTTTTTTTTTTTTTTTTACTTTTGTTATTGTTGTTTGTTGTTGGTTTTGGTTTTGGTTTTGGTTTTTCCTCAATGGAACACAAGGACCCAGTGTTGAAATGAATCTGAACTGTCCAACATTAAAAGTTGTTATTCATCAATTCATTGTCTCACAAGTAACACATAAAAGAAAATTTAGAATGACTGAAAGATGTCTTTGTTTATGGAGACCAATGTTTTCTCAGATGTATGGGTAATTCCTCTCTGTACAGCTTCTGTGAGATAACAGACAACTTGAAAAATAACATTATTCTCTGACAATAACCAATCAGAAATTTGTTGTACTCCTGGTGTAAATATTTTCTGTATGGAGAATTGTTGAGCTTGTATACAAGGATCCTACATACTCTGTGTAAGCATTCTCAAGAATCTAATAGAAAAATCTTTTAGAAAAATAAATAAAAAATAAAAGTATGACAAAACTATCACATTTTCATAGTGTCTCTGTTGGTATTTGTCTGAATTTTATCTCAAATTGTTGTCTTTACAAATGAGCTCCATGTGTGTTTGACTGGAAGAATGGGTATTTTGCAGAAGCGGTTGCTAATACTTAAGTGTTGATGGACATGATCCTAGATAGATTCTTATGAAATTTGTTATATTGAAAAATAAAATCAAAATAATAGAGACACAGGTGAAGAAAGCCCATGGAACAATACAGACATTGCTGTCATAGCTAGCTTCTTCCATCCACTTTCTAGTGTTTTCTCTTTCTTCTCTCAGAGAAAACTAAATATGACCTCATGACCCCCATGTTCTAAAGGGACTTTCAAAGCAGAGCAAAGCAAACAAACAAAAAATTGTAACAACCAGATGTACACTTCTTTGTGTGTGTGTCTGTCAGTGTGTAACATATAAACATGAGTTTTGCTGGCACGCATGCATATGTACATGCACACAAGCTCCTGTGGGGAGTGCTGCACAGCACTGCTCCAGCCCAGGTCAAGGACCTGCCAGGGGAGTGCCTTGGCTCTGGTGGCTAGTCTGGTCCAGCCTGGCTGGGCTCACGTGGGCTGGAATGCACATTGCAGCCTGGCTTCTCTTAGCAGCTCGTGTCTGCCAAAGTGCATAGCTCACATGGACAACACATTTTGAGACAGCTAATGGCTTTGTGGAGTGACTGCTAGGCACACTGATACATTTTGTGAAGTCTGAGGATACATGCTACTGATAGTGTAGATACAGTCTAAGGTTACTCTCATCATAAATGAGGGAACAAGCATTTGGACTTTAGCTCATCACTGATGCTGGGTGGCTGTACAGGGACACTGGGGTACTCTAGAGGTATAAAAACCAGCCAAGGCTGAGGTCGTGAGGAGGAACGTCCATCCCTCTCTTAAACTGTATTCATGGAAATTGAATTGATTGAGCAACCTGTTCTAGCAGAAGGTGTCCCTGCCCATGACAGGGAGGTTGGAACTAGTTGATCTCTAATGTCCCTCCCAACCCAAACCACTCTCATGATTCTGTGATGTACACTCCTGTATTTGGGTAGGCAGCAACCATTTTAATTTTTCCCTTCCATGTCCCTACAGACATTTGGGAATAACAGAAGTTGACTGACACTATACCCCTCTGACTTCAAGTCTTACTGGCATTTACAAATGTGCTTACCATTGTATACTGTATGTAGTCATAAACAAATGAATAGCATCAAAAACATTATTCATTATAAACACTCATACCCAAGATTCAACTCTCTATAAGACTGCAAATCTCTTCCTCACTAGTATTTATTCGTATAGAAAGGAATTTAGAGAAATATTTCAATAAAAAATAGTTTCTGCTCTTAATGCAATCTAAAAGTGCTTGTGTTAACAACATTTATTTCTGAAATGTTAAAAATAAAACTTATACCAAATTTTAACTGTGAATAAAATAATGCAAGATAAAACCACAGCAATCACTATAAAGAAGCTAATTAAAAACTCAGAAGATGATAAATATCTATGGACAGAAAGTATTAGGAAAAATCAGAAAGTTTTTTAGTAGTTAATTCCTTAAGTTTTTGACTTCAGATGCAGCATGTACCAATTTTATTCAGAAGGCAGAATTAATCTCTTTGCACAGAAGGAAAATCATTAGACAATGTTACGCGTTAAATGAAGACCCCTTACTGCATCTATTGATGCAGCGCACAGATAAATAATACAACGTTTCTGTAAAAGCCAAGAAATCTACAGAGAGTACAGAACTTTCTCGTCTCAAGCAGATATTAAAGCAATGAATGCTCTAGGTTTCTGAGTGCGGTCTTAGCTCTAAAAGAAACTTCATACTTAAGGTACAGCCAATTACTCTCATTTAATCCAATCCCAGAATTCAACAATGAATTCCTGGAATCAAGACAGTTTATCAATGCTAGTAAAGACATAAGATTCCTTCTGCATTTAGAAGGTTTGCATATACCAGAGTTATATAATTTATTCTGAAATTATTACTTAATTAAACCTTTATCTGACTGGAATCTCTAAAATCTTTCTAGTAATACAGTACTAGATTCCAGTAGTATTGATGTTATTACAAGATTAACTTTTAATTAATCTATTTTGTCAATATAGACTACAGCCACAGACCGAGTTACAATTTTTTACCAACACATATCAGAAAAGTTTAACAAAGAAATGATGGTTTTAGTTCCTTGCAATCGGGAAAATGCATAAATAAACATTATTGTTGTTGTTGTTGTTGTTGTTGTTTTTAACGTAGAGTAAGAATGCAAAAAAAAGCAATTTCTCTGTCCCAATATTTATAGTGAACACTAAAGTAACACAACTATTGTGTTTCATAATAAATTTTGAATAAATTCTTATAATAAATTATTTCTACCCACTTGTAGATTGTCAGTATTAAGTAGAATCTATAATAAAAAACAGACTTCAAATGTGCTTTATGGAAAGTCATTTAGAGAAAAAAAAAAAAAAAAAGTCAAAAGAAAAGAAAAACACTAAAAGATAATTTTAGATCTAAAATATTGTCTTACCAAGAAGTAAAATTGCTTTTTGTCAGGAGAAACTTTCCTTCATGAATATGGGAAAATAATTTCATACATTCTTGCCACAAAATTATCTGTAATCATAAGATCAGTAGTTTCTGAAAGAAAAAAAAAAATGTTTTAAGTGCTTAGAATATTATACTTAAAGGCAATATGAATTACTCTCTTACCCTCATGAGTATTGATTTGTATTCCACTGATGCACAAAGCAGAATAATGTTTAAGCAGTTATGACTCAGCACAAGGTCCCAAATCATTAAATGATTCAAAGGGCAATGTAGATAATTTACCATTATATATACCCATGCATTTAAGAATTACCATCTTAATTTAGAGTCTAATTAACTATTATGAACATGGGGACATTATCATTGCATAGTTTACCTGAGGTAAGAGTGTATTCGAAGATGTGCTATAAATATTTCTAGATATTCTCAGTCAGTATATTGTCATATATGTGAATATACCAGCTGAGGATCTGGTCTTATTTTGTCCTTCAATCTCTTGGAGGTAGCTCTGTAATCCTGTGTTTGTCTCAGTCTAAATAAAAGTATTTGAGTATGTGTCAAGTGTTTCATCTTTGTTTTATTTCTTTGATTGTTTTTCTGTTTACTAAGTTTGAAAGACCTTGGAGTACATTTCTGTGGGCTGTTTTTTTTTGTTTTGTTTTGTTTTCTTTTGTTTTGTTTTGTTTTTTAAATACATAAATACATATATGTGTACCATTAGGAAAAAAGGAAGTTAAACTTCTTTAAGAAGTATTTCAAGTATCTTTAAAAATGAAAGAGCTCTTAGGGTTTTTTTTTGGGGTTGTTTTTGTTTGTTTGCTTGTTTTTCTCTGCAGTACAGGCTACTTACTGATTAAGAACCTTTTTTGTTTTTAATTGAAAATACCCTTTGAGTTCTCCAGCTGGCTGTATCACATGTGAATTAATTAAGTCTGCTACTGTATTTTACATTGAAGACCATAAATTCTTCAGATGTTCCTTATTTACAAAGAGGGCCAAGTGAGAAGATCCTTGCCCTCAAATAGAAAGTATCTAGAAGGCAGAGTTCAATGCAGAGAAGTTTCTAGTATGAAACTCAGAGAAAACACCTATTTTCAGTAAAATCTCTTCCTTCAGTTGTGTATACCCTAAATAATAGCCTCAAATGCTAATGTTGCACAGTTTGATTATTGCATTAAATACTATTCATGCTGTCTTTTCATGTACTCTAAAATATCTCAAAATAATGTAAGTTGTTAATGATTTTGTTTTCAATTATTCTTCATGCTGGCACTAATGACTAACTAGATATAGATTTTTCTGTATTTTATCAGTATTTTCATTTCTTTAACTGAGCTGGGGGGGGGGGGGGGGGGGGGAAAGGAGCTTAGGTTGGATATTAGGAAGAACTTCTTTACTGAAAAGGTTGTTAGGCTTAGACTGAACGGGCTGCCCAGGGAAGTGGTTGAGTCACCAACCATGGAGGTCTTTAAAAGACATTTTGATGTAGAGCTTAGTAATATGGTTTAGTGGAGGACTGGTTAGTGTTAGGTCAGATGTTGTACTACGTGATCTTGGAGGTCTTTTCCAACCTAGATGTTTCTGTGATTCTGTGATTCTGATTCTGTAATACATTGTAATATTTCAAACACATTTGGTAAGAAGACAAAAAGTACATTAAAAATGAAGACAACAATCTGCAACTAACTAAATACATTGTTTTTGGGCTACTAAACGATGTAGCAATTTCACAGAATCACAGAATCACAGAATGTCTAGGTTGGAAGAGACCTCAAGATCATCGAGTCCAACCTCTGACCTAACGCTAACAGTCCCCACTAAAACATATCCCTAAGCTCTACATCTAAACGTCTTTTAAAGACTTCCAGGGATGGTGACTCCACCACTTCCCTGGGCAGCCTGTTCCAATGCCTCACAACCCTTTCGGTAAAGAAGTTCTTCCTAACATCTAACCTAAAACTCCCCTGGCGCAACTTTAGCCCATTCCTCCTCGTCCTGTCACCAGGCACGTGGGAGAACAGACCAACCCCCACCTCGCTGCAGCCTCCTTTAAGGTATCTGTAAAGAGCAATAAGGTCACCCCTGAGCCTCCTTTTCTCCAGGCTGAACAAACCCAGCTCCCTCAGCCGCTCCTCGTAGGACTTGTTCTCCAGGCCCCTCACCAGCTTCGTCGCCCTTCTCTGCACCCGCTCAAGCACCTCGATGTCCTTCTTGTAGCGAGGGGCCCAAAACTGAACACAGTACTCAAGGTGCAGCCTCACCAGAGCTGAGTACAGGGGGACGATCACTTCCCTAGCGCTGCTGGCCACACTGCTTCTGATACAAGCCAGGATGCCGTTGGCCTTCTTGGCCACCTGAGCACACTGCTGGCTCATATTCAGCCGACTATCCACCATCACTCCCAGGTCCTTCTCTGCCTGGCAGCTCTCCAACCATTCCTCTCCCAGCCTGTAGCTCTGCTTGGGGTTATTGCGCCCCAGGTGGAGGACCCGGCACTTGGCCTTGTTGAACTTCATGCAGTTGACCTCAGCCCATCGGTGCAGCCTATCCAGATCCTCCTGCAGAGCTTTCCTACCCTCAAGCAGATCGACACACGCAGCTAACTTGGCGTCTTCTGTAAACTTACTGAGGGTGCACTCAATGCCCTCATCCAGATCATTGATGAAGATATTAAAGAGGACCGGCCCCAGCACCGAGCCCTGGGGGACGCCACTAGTGACTGGCCTCCAACTGGACTTGACTCCATTTACCACGACTCTTTGGGCCCGGCTATTCAGCCAGTTTCTAACCCAACGAAGCGTGCGCCAGTCCAAGCCAAGAGCAGCCAGTTTCTTGAGGAGAATGCTGTGGGAGACGGTGTCAAAAGCCTTGCTGAAGTCAAGGTAGACCACATCCACAACCTTTCACTCATCCACCCATTGCGTCACTTTGTCATAGAAGGAGTCTGTTATTACCTGTTTCTGCTTGAAATGTTGAACAGAAGAGTTACTAATGATTGTCAAGATTACAACAGTTAATAGGTGGACAGAATGATGTAGAAAACTAGAAAAGTATAGGCACTGATTTTCATTGTCTAAGGTAATATAGGCATTACATACCGTGCTAAAAAGTAGTAATCCTGGCTGATAAGATAATGTGGGAGTAAAACTCAGAAAAATGCTTCTACATCTCATTTACTTCATTCAAATCCAGAATTTACACACATAATTAAAGTTAGCTATCACTGCAAAAGAAATGTCAGGAGTTACTCTATATAACAGCTAAAGTAAACTTCTTTTAAAGCTGAACTGTAAATCTGTGATATCATGAATGCAATGATATACCACCATTTGGTTTGTAGTTTATATCCCCTAGAAAGAGAAAATTAGTGCTATAATTCTTCTTCATCAAAGCTTTATGTTTTAAGGACTTTTAGTTTAAAAATAAAATGAAATTAAAAGAGTTGTCTTTCATATTCAAAATACAAAACCAAAATAACTCCAAATAAGATAGTAAGTTAATAACCAAAATAAGATAGTAAGTTAAAACTGAACAAAATTGAATTCCTACAATTTTCTTTCATGTTAATGATGGATAGATAGATAGATGACAGATAGATATATACAGATATAGATAACATAGATAGATTATAGAGATAGAGATAGAGATAGAGATAGAGATAGAGATAGAGATAGAGATAGAGATAGACAATATAAATTTAGATATACATGTAGATTATAGATACAGATATAGATAGATATAGATATAAATAGATGATGACATAGATAGATAGATAGATAGATAGATAGATAGATAGATAGATCATAGAATTATTTAGGTTGGAAATACCCAGAAGATCATCAAGTCCAACTAACATGAAACATTACCAAGTTCATTACTAAAGCGTGTTCCTAAGTGCCACATCCACAGGTCTCAAATACCTATAGGAATGACAACTCTATCACTTCCCTGGGTAGCCTGTTCCAGTTTCTAACCACTGTTTCCATGAAGAAATTCTTCCTGACATCTAATCATAACCTCCCTTGATGCAGGTAGTTTCCATGTGTGGTGTAAATGCCTGAAGTAACTAGGAAAATAAAACTAACATTCACATTTTTAAGGAAAAGGTACAGCATTGAAGAGGCTTTCAGGGTAGGGCATAACTGCTTTATCTGAGTGTTCCCTAGGCTCCCAGCCTTAGATGCTATTGCGCTGGGGAAACTTGGTGTGCTAGCTCTAAGGAACAGCACGGAGCATAGAGTGGAGTGGAGACACCACGGCTAGGCTCTGTAATCAGATGGGACCTCGATTGTTCTTGTGCACAAAGCTGCACTTTTTGCCACCCTAAGCCAAAGACCTGTCATGTTTTGACAAATGCTGTACCCTAGTGTACTTTTTGCTCATTATAATATCATTATAATACCAAAACACACCTCCATCCCAAAAGCTACCCGCCTCCAAGGTGCGACCACCCCTCACTGAGCATGCGCTCTGAATTCCTCGGAGCCTATTACTTTAAACGGAGACGGGAAAACTTTACACCAATCATAACTAAGATATGCTTGACTAGAGCCACTCAAGCTCCACCTAAAAGATAGAAAATAATATAAATTGGCCCAAGAGAAAGGGGATGTTAGGGAAGATACCACCGTCAGGGGAGATACCATCCCGAGGACAACATCCTTAGGACCTCCTGACTCCTGGGATCAGTCGATGGGCTGAGCCTCTCTTCCCCCCCCATTGGGACGCCTTTGGGTGAGATCTGAATACTTGCTTATAAACCTCTATAGAGTCTTTGATCCTTTTAATGCGTTTATTTCTAGGCTGCGCACCTGTAACACCTGTAACATCTATAACATCTGTAACACCTGTAACATCTATAACATCTGTAACATCTGTAACATCTATAACATCTGTAACACCTGTAACACCTGTAACATCTATAATATCTGTAACACCTGTAACATCTGTAACACCTATAAACACCTGTAACATCTATAACATCTATAACACCTATAACACCTGTGTATTTTATGCATACTAGCTTGCTTTTGCAGACAGTCACTATCGCCGGCAATCCAAAAGAACCTGATTATCTGTTGCTGTAATAAACCATACTTGATTGCATTGTGATAACTCTCATTGAGTGCAACGAGGGTGAGGGTGGTTATCCGTGATAGTTCAGTGTTCTGAATCTAACCAGACCCCCAGGCGGTTAATGCATTTTTGGTGAATGTCTGAATGGACCCCCAGGCGGTTAATGCGTTTTTGGTGAATGTCTGACTGGACCCCCAGACGGTTAATGTGTTTTTGGTGAATGTCCGACTGGACCCCCAGACGGTTAATGTGTTTTTGGTGAATGTCCGACTGGTTCAGTACCCTGAATCTGACCGGGCCCGTAACGGTTAATCAGCTACACCCCTTAACGTGACACCATGCATCTAATCTCTTGTTACCTGAGAAAGGAGACTGACACCCATCTCACTGAGACCTCCTTTTAGGCAGTTTTAGACAGAAATGCAGTCTCCTTTCAGCCTCCTTTTCTTAAGACAAAATAACTCCAGTTCTCAGCAACTCTTCACATCTTTTCTAACCACTCTTCCACAAGTCTATACCACTGCAAGGGGTTGTTATGACTCAAGTGCAGGACCCAGCACTTAGTCTTGTTGGATGCCTTACAAGTAAACATGGCCTCTTGACTCAGCTCAAGTAAGCATGGCCTCTTGATCTGCAGATCCCTCTGCAGAGACATCCTACCTTCAAGCACGTCAACACTCCTGCACAACTTGGTGTTGTCTGCAGACTTACAGACAGTGCACTCAGTCCCCACATCAAGATTGTTAATAAAAAATATTAAACAAAACTGACCCCATTACTGAGCCCTGGGAAACACCACTTGTGTCAGACTGGCAAACAGATTTAACTCCATTCACAACACTTTGAGATTGGCCATTCAGCCATTTTTTTACCCAGTGAACAGTATATCCATTCAAGCCATGAGCAGCCAGTTTCTTCAGGAGGTTGTTGTGGGACAGTACCAAATGTTTTGCTAAAGTCTAAGTAGACAACATGCACATCACAGAGATGATATAGATATATAATGTTCTGTCTGATTTTTGTCTTAAGTTCTACCTCACATCTGTAATGACTGGGTCACTTCACATTTGTAATGACTGGGACATAATAACCGTGAATACACATTACATAATTCACATTCCTAGACAGATCAAAGAAAGGCTCCAGGTTTATCAGTTTGAGTCAAATACAGGGTCCTTTTGAAAGATTTGCAGACATAGAATTAAAAAAAAAAAAAAAAAAAAAAAAAAAAAGTAATGATTTTGTACTATATATAAAGGAAAATATATATCATTTTAACTTAAATACAATGGACTTCTAATGGAACTCAAGAAGGAGAACAGACCATGTGAATGATCTGAATGACTGGCTGTGAGGCTGGTGCCATGCTCTAGGTTTTGGGTGCTCTGGTCTTGGATGCACTTTTGAGAGAGATAGTATACTGATACTAGATGGGGATCAGCTGACCAGGTGGGAAAGAGTGTTCTGTTCAGTAAGGTGTCTGCACTTATCATGAAGGCTTTAAGCTAGATGTGGCTGGTGAAGGGGATTCAGCTCTGAATGAAGAAATCGTACCTAAGAACATTGTCACTCTAAGAAACAACAGGAAAATACTTGTGAATGTCCCAAAATCATCAGGAGGGGTTCTTCTGGAAAAATGATGTGATTGATAGCCCATATGCAGTGCCTTTATGGCAACGCATGCCACATAGGACACAAGAAAGAGTTGGGAACCATGGTGCAATTAGACAAATATGACCTGATTGTTATCATGAAAATGTGGTGGGATGGATCACATACTGGAACACTGGAACAGAAAGCTACAAACTCTTCAGAAGAGATATACAGGGAAGGAAAGGAGAGTGCATTGCCCTCTACATTTGGGAAGGGATTTATTGTGAAGAGTTGCCTCTGAGAAACAGGCACAGAGAGGTTAAGAGCTTGTGGGTGAGAGTTAAGAACCACACCAAGAAGGACACCTTGTGGTCAGGGTCTACTGCAGGCTGCCTGATCAAGGGGAACCTGTGGATGAGGACTTCTGGCTTCCACTACACAAAGCATCATACTTGCACACTCTCATCCTGATGAGGGACTTCAAACACACAGATGTCTGCTGGGAAAGCCACGTGGCGGGCAGTAAGCCATCTGGAAGATTCCTTGAGTGTATTGAGGTTAACTTTCTGGTCGAGGTGCTGGACAAACCAACCAGAGGAGAAACACTACTTGACCAATGTGGATGAATTCATCAGGGGTCAAGACTTGAGGAATTGTTGGCTGCAGTGATCATGCCGTGGTTGGGTTAGTGATCTTAAGGAATATGGGCCTGGCAAAGAACAAAGTCAGGATCCTGAGCTTCTGAAGAGGAAACTTCCAGCCATTTGATCTTAATTTTATTTATTTTCTTGGGTACAAACATTACTTTTTTTTTTTTTTTTTTTTCCCCTCAGATTTTCCACTTACAGGTTTTTAAGTTTCTACATATATATATATTAATGTGGCTGCTGTTGAAGAGTGTGGGAATGAATTGTTGAATGTGGGATTTTTTTTCTTCGCAGTATGTGGGAAATTTATTTTAAATTGTGTATCTTTAATTGTACTCATACTTACGGAAGCCATCCCATAAGTCATGTGAAGGGAACAGCATGTTGGCACATAGAGCATATTCTCCCACGTGCCTGGTGACAGGACGAGGGGGAATGGGCTTAAGTTGAGCCAGGGGAGTTTTAGGTTGGATGTTAGGAAGAACTTTTTTACCGAAAGGGTTGTTAGACATTGGAACAGGCCGCCCAGGGAAGTGGTGGAGTAACCATCCCTGGAAGTCTTTAAAAGACGTTTAGATGTAGAGCTTAGGGATATGGTTTAGTGGGGACTGTTAGCGTTAGGTCAGAGGTTGGACACGATGATCTTGAGGTCTCTTCCAACCTAGAAATTCTGTGATTCTGTGATATGTAGAGCTGTGCTTACAGTAAATCAAAATGAGAGCCTGAAAATCAAAAACATTTATATGAGTTTATTTCTTAGATGGCACATGCTCCTAAAAATGCATTCAGGCTAGAACTATAAATATGCTGGGCTTGACTTTAGAATCAGTAGTTTGATAATGTTTCAAACCAACATTGGATTATGTGCTCTAGTAAAGAAAAAGAACAAACTGAGAAAACAAAAATTAAAAGAATATTACCACATGCACATCCCTTAACACACATCTTTTCAATGATTACTTTGTCCATTAATAATTTCATTGCAATGCTACAAGCTCTACCTTTTATTTCCAGTGAGATGGACATACGTACTTTTAAAGTAAAGTGCCCTTATGCTGATTACGGTTATAAAACTATTATCTTACTCTCTTACATATTCTGTTCAGTAAGATTCATGGTTGATAAATGTCACAATGTTGATTTCAGTTTATGAATATTAAGGTCTTCTAATTTAGTTTTAATTGGTTCTCCTAAAAATGACAACACATCACAGATCCCCTAGAATAATATATTCTATGTGAAGGTAATTATGTTAATGGATTTGTTTTAGCATGAAGTCTACACATCTCTACCAGCTTCTCATTTGCAATAGTACGCGTTGAATTATGATCACCATTTGCCTAACCAGTATTGAACTTTATGGGATTTACCTTCTTGTTCTAATACATTGTGTGGTAGAATTCTAGAAAGAAGGGCATTTAATCACTTTTAATCACATTAAAAGGTGACAATTGAGAAGTAAGGACTGATGAAAAGGCCTCATTTGTTTTGCTCTTTTCTTGCTTGTGAAGACAAAGTTGGAATTAAATTCACTTTTCAGAGGGAACTGACAGTGAAATAGTAAACCTTGTAAGTCTTCATCATCATTTCATTTTTGGTTTAGGAGGTTGATCCCAGGCACATTTCACCCCCAGCTTGATTCAAGTACTCCACAACATCCTGTTTGGAACTGGAGGGGATTAAAAATCATTACTATACCTTGATTAGATGCAACTGACATGATATTTTAGGAGAAGATGGATGGAAACTACAGGTTTCCCAGAGAAAGTATGCTTTTATTTATTTTATTATATTTTTTTTAAGTTGGATTTCTTTTTTTTTTTGTTTATTTTGTTTGTTTGATTCCATGATACAGACTGATACCAGTGGAGATACATAGGGAAAGAATTAAAATTCCTGGTAGCAGGAATTAATCAACAGGGAAAAAAAAAAAAAAAAAAAAAAAAAAATCTTTAAAACTTCATTTGTCTTTCTCTCTTTATTTCTTCCATCATTTTTTTTGATAGTTTTTAATATAAAAATGATTCTTTTAACTTTCATTCTGTTTTTGTTCTTCTTACACTTAATTTCCACTAACACTGAAAGACAGCATAAACAACGTTGAAAAGAATGTGTTGATTTTTAGAGCAGAAGACCGTTTTTGAGAGTGTGCATGGGATCATTCCAGTAGCTAACTTTAAGCAGGAAAACTCTTGTTGACTCATTAGAGACATTTACTTATAAAGCAACAAGAAAGCAAGGAGCAGAAAAAAATATTTGGATGATTTTTTTTTTCAAATTATTTTTCCAGCAGAATTTAGTAAAAAAAAAAATTTTTGGAGAACAGAGGTGAGTAGTCTGATAACAGTGAAGTGAGCACCTTCATAAGTAGCTCAGAGAATTTATGGAGCCTTCAGCCTTGGAAATATTCAAAAGACTGGGCAATCTGCTGTGAGTCATCCTGCATGAGCAGCTAATTGGAAAAGGTGATATCTACAGAGGTGCCTTCCCTCCTCAACCATTCTGTGATTCTGAGTTTGTTAAGGGCTCATAGGTAACAGATCTGCTGTTCACAGTATTTTGGTCTTCTGTCTCTTAGTTATTAAGATTCCTTTCCCTTGATAATTTATCCAAGTAAAATTCATTTCACTAATTCATTTGAAAAAGCTGAGTAGTTAATCCTGTTTATTTTCAAAACACTTCGGGGTTTAATGTTGTCACAGAACTTCAACACTAATAAAATGTGATTGATGACATCAAATACATGTTGTTGTTTTGCAATACAATCACAATATATTTATCATCCAATTCTGATCAGAACACTGTATGACTAACATAATATGGTGTCAAGACAAAATATTTTAACAAAAAATGCCTCAAAATAACTTTTTATGAGAAAGATTTCACAGTACAGAAGTCAGTATTGTGGACTGATGCATTGGGTTTACATGGCAAGATTGTGGTAGTCGGGAGTGCTGCAAGTGTAGTTTCTGTGAGCAGAGCCCAGCAGCTGTCCCATGTCTGAGAGGAGCCAGATCCTGCTCCTTCAAAAGGGACCTGCTGCTGGCTAGAGCTGGACTATTAGCAATGCTTTTTTTGTTTGTTTTTTTTGTTTGTTTGTTTCTTTTTTAGTTTTAGTCACTGTTATAGTTTGATAGTAAAAGGCAACAAATTATATTAATCTCCTTTCGTTGAGTCTGTTTTCCCTGTGACAGCAATTGCTGTGTGATCCTTATCTCAACCCATGAACCTCATTTCATTATATATTCTCCCTCTCTTCATTTGAGGAGGCAATGTGGTAGAGTTTAGCTGCCCATCAGTGTGAAATCACCACAAATGAATCACTGTCTTCATTTAAGGTTAACCTAGTTAGACAGCCTACACATCTTTGCATACTGCTGCGGGTCATGAGGGTAGCTAACCCCCAGAAAAAACTTCCACTGTCCTGTTGAAATCCAGCTGCCTGTGAAGTGTTCCTTTCCAATTCTCATGTCTACCCTCCACCCTCTACTTCTGCATTTTATAAGGGAAAAATGTATATTTGATACAGAGCTTCTGCATTACAGCTGAGGAAAATAATGTGACGATAAATTATTATCATATTATAATAGCCCTTGGTTGTAAATCAGCCAACCCAATGATTATTGTGATGTTTTTTTGTTGTTGTTGTTGTTTTGTTTTGTTTGTTTGTTTTTGTTTGTTTGTTTGTTTTGTTTTTGTTTTGTTTTGTTTTGTTTTTGTTTGTTTGTTTGTTTTTCTTCTTTCTGCCACAGGCTCAAACACAAACTAGAGCACATAGTACCTTTTCCAAGGTTGTACCACATTTCAGAATCCAGAATCACAGAATCATCTAGCTTGTAAGAGACCTCCAAAATCACCTAGTCCAACTTCTGACCTAACACTAACAAGTCCTCCACTAAACCATATTACTAAGCTCTACATCAAAACATCTTTTAAAGACCTCCAGGGATGGTGACTCAACCACTTCCCTGGGCAGCCTGTTCCAATGCCTAACAACCATTTCAGTAAAGAAATTCTTCCTGACATCCAACCTAAAACTCCCCTG
This sequence comes from Aythya fuligula, assembly GCF_009819795.1. Taxonomy (NCBI): domain Eukaryota; kingdom Metazoa; phylum Chordata; class Aves; order Anseriformes; family Anatidae; genus Aythya; species Aythya fuligula. The sequence goes on along the minus strand of NC_045593.1, from coordinate 79,562,461 downwards.
GTGCATCTTTAGCCCATCCCCCCTCGTCCTGTCACCAGGCACATGGGAGAATAGACCAACCCCTACCTCGCTACAGCCTGACTTAAGGTACTTATAAAGAGCGATAAGGTCACCCCTGAGCCTCCTCTTCTCCAGGCTGAACAAACTCAGCTCCCTCAGCCACTCCTCATAAGACTTGTTCTCCAGACCACTCACCAGCTTTGTTGTCCTTCTCTGGACTTGCTCAAGCACCTCGATGTCCTTCTTGTAGCGAGGGGCCCAAAACTGAACACAGTACTCGAGGTGTGGCCTCACCAGAGCTGAGTACAGGGGGACAATCACTTCCCTAGACATGCTGGCCACACTGCTTCTTATACAAGCCAGCATGTTGTTGGCCTTCTGAGCACACTGCTGGCTCATATTCAGCCGACTATCAACCAATACTCCCAGGTCCTTCTCCACCAGGCAGCTTTCTAACCACTCATCTCCCAGCCGGTAGCACTGCTTGGGGTTGTTGTGCCCCAGGTGCAGGACCCGGCACTTGGCCTTGTTGAACTTCATACAGTTAGCCTCAGCCCATCGGTCCAGCCTATCCAGATCCTCCTGCAGAGTCTTCCTACCCTCAAGCAGATTGACACATGCACCTAACTTGGTGTCATCTGTGAACTTACTGAGGGTGCACTCAATGCCCTCATCCAGATCATCGATAAAGATATTAAAGAGGACCGGCCCTAGAACTGAGCCCTGGGGGACTCCACTAGTGACTGGCCTCCAACTGGATTTGACTCCATTCACCACGACTCTTTGGGCCTGGCTACTCAGCCAGTTTCTAACCCAATGTAGTGTATGCCAGTCAATACAGTTTGCGTATTCTCTCAGCTCTCAACTACAGCCTGCACCTCCCTACTTTCCTAAGTATCTAGACATTGCCAACCAAAAGGAAGTCTAAAGAAGTCTTCCTCAAAAATTATACAATAGGAAGAAAATACTGAAAGTGAAAGCTGACATCAGTCCATAGGTTAAATCTGCTCTAGAACTGAAAAACACACAATGACATTGCCAACAGTTTATAGGTTGTATACTTTAAATATTCTTCAAAACGTTAATAACTAATGAAGTATGCATTAACTACTTTTGTGATTATATTATACTAAACAAGAACATTATATTATACAAAACAAAAGCAATTTGTCTTCAGAGTATTTTAAGATGATCTCTAATGTTGCTTACATTGGAATTCAAATGTGCAGGAGTATTCCTTGAAGAGGATTTTTAAAAGGGATTTAACTGGGAAAAAAAAAAAAAAAAAAAAAAAAAAAAAACAAAACATTTCCACTGAAGATATTTAAAATGTGATTGCTAAGCAGCTAACCTTTTATTTTGTGTCATATTTTCTCTCAAGTCTACTGAGAATAATGGCCGCTTGTATCTCTAATGAGCATTGTAACAGTTTACCTTTCAATGTGACTTCTCTTAAAACATTTTAGTTATTCTCTAAAATGTTAACATTTACACTGAGCTAAACTGCTTTAGAAATTATAGTTTTGACATAGTAATGAAAATGTGCAATTAAACCATCCAAAGCCAAAATGTCCACTTGTAGGTGTACTAGCAGATAATTTGGTCTCTTATTCTAAAGAAAACAAGACTTCTATCAACAGATGATGTCAAATTAATAGGAGGAGAAATTGTCACCCATTTTACAAATGAAATAGTTTTGTAACAGTAATAAAATATGGAACTTTTAATATCCCAGTGTTTTGTTTCACTAGAAGTTATTTTATTTTGCAATGTATGAAATAATTCATATATTGGATTTCGCTATCATGAACTTAAAATAATGGCATTAATATCTTAGACCTACTTTTGATTTGTGCTTCTTTCATTCAAGCTTCATAGTTAGCCAAAATTGTACAAGAAAATCTGAAAATTAGTGAAAATAAGTTGTTACTTACTATTGTTGTTGGACCTGGTATATTTGCAAGGGCAGATTTCCATGTACCTTTTATATACATCGATTCTCTATTTCCATTTTAGGGAAACAGAAAAAATGAAGAAAATGAAGACATGAAATCAAAACAGAGAACAAATTTCAAGATTTATTTCCTAGGCATTTCAAGAGAAACTGCTGACTGAACTACCACATACCTGACATAAACAGGATTAGTTCTGTGGTATAGTACTAGACAAATCTACCTTACAGTGCTGTTCCTTGAAGTCTATTCAAACCACAGTCAGTAGTAACAACTCTCTAAGTCAGATAATCTTTTTGTCTTGGGCACATACTCAGGAAATGCAAAATATCTAATGGAAGAACTTGTTTTATTGCCCTGCTTTCAGTTCTAGTGCTATATTTGCAACTGTTATAGTGCAAACTCACAAGCACTTCCTCCAAATCTTTTATACAATCTATTTCAGAATGACAGTCTAAATGAATTCAAATGCATAAGACACTGATTCCCGGAATGTTAACATATATTTACCCATATTTTTCAGCTCATAACAGAAGAGGAACTTCTAAATGCATTAGCTAAATAATGTGCCATTTTGAAAGCAAATGTTTACTTTTAACTTGTTAGCACATGTTGATGTAAAAATGAGAGATGACAAAAGTCAATTAAAGGCTCTCTGAGCACAACAGTTGAGAAATATTTACACATTTTTCCCAAATATGTAGTTAGGTATCCAGATGAAGTCAGTGTGAAGACTGCTCTGAATTGTTGTCAATATGTTGAATATTTCTACCTAATCTTAAAAATCTCTGTGGTCATTCAGCCAGTTGTCTAATAGCATTGGCTGGTACTGTAGCTTAGAGTCTTAATTAGTGATTTTCCTCCATGGAAAATGACCATGTCTCACAAATACAAGTGCTGTTTCCAAAATATATGAAATGTTTATTTTAATTGTATGCTATTTCTATATTTATTTGTTTATTTTTGATTTAGTTAATCTGCAATTAACTGAAAGGCAAAAAAAAAAAAAAAAAAAAAAAAAAAAGGTCAATGTTTTGTCTAATTTGGATTGGGTAGGCAGCTAAGTAGCTAAGTTCCACCTCAGCTGCTCTCTCACTTCCACTCCTCAAATGGAAAGGGGGAGAAACTACAATGCAAATGGCTCAAGGGTTGAGATAAGGATGGGGACATCGCTCAACAATTACCATGAAGGTCAAAACAGACTCAGAGTAGGAAGATAGTAAGATTTAATGCCTGATACTGACAAGCTAGAGAAGTGAGAAACAAAAGAAAGACACAAAAATGCCTTCTCCTGAGTGGCACAGGGGAATGGGGGAGTGGGGGCTGTGGTCAGTCTATAGCGTTTTGTCTCTGCTGCTCCTTCACAGTCCCTCTCTGCCCCTGCTCCCCATGGGGTCCCTCCCACAGGATGTCGTCCTTCCCAAACTGAGCCTGCGGGGGCTGTCCACAGGCAGCGGCTCTTCAGGAACTGCTCTCACACGGCTCCATCCCACGGGGCCCATCCACCCCACAGGCGCACGGATCCCTCACGGGTGGGCGGCAGCTCCTCCCAGACCCCCTGCTCCTGCGGGGGCTCCTCTCCACGGGCTGCAGCTCCAGCCCGGGGCCTGCTCCTGCGGGGGCTCTCCATGGGCTGCAGCCTCCTCCAGACCACATCCACCTGCTCCACCAGGGGCTCCTCCACCCATGGGGGGGCTGCAGCGTGGAGATCTGCTCCATGTGGGACCCATGGGCTGCAGGGGGAGCCCCACCAGGGGCCTCTCCCTGCACAGGCTGCAGGGGAGCTGCTGCTGCCTGCCTGGAGCACCTCCTGCCCTCCTGCTGCACCCACCTGGGGGCTGCAGGGCTGCTTCGCACTCCTCACTCTCTCCCAGCTGCTGTTCCCCAGCAGCTGTTTTCCATTTCTTCAATCTGCGCTCACAGAGGTGCAAACAACATCTCTTATTGGCTCAGCTCTGGACAGCGGTGGGGCTCTTACGTAACATGGGGCAGCTTCTGGATTCTTCTCACAAAAGCCATCCCTGCAGCCCCCTGCTACCAAAACCTAGTCACAAAACCCTCTATAAATGTGTAATGCTGTTGCACTTTTTTTTTTTTTTTTTATGAGAAATTACCTCCCTCAAACTCAAAAAAAGTACTATTCAAATATGGTAGCAATAAAATAAGAAAAATCCTAGCTTTCTTCCATGCTTGGATTCATACTAATTGCAATGTTTGGAACGGGTTGTATATTAGCCTACAGCTGTTTCCCTACCTTACAGCTGAAGCTCACCTTCTGGAATTGCCTTATGAAATTGCTTACAACTAGCTCCGTATCATTGACTACTGACACTGTTGTCAATTCCTTTGTTTTAGTTTTCTTTCCTCAGTTTTAGGTTATTCTTTTTACTCTTCTTCATCTCCTTCCACAGGGTAGCTCAGAATGTCACTCAATTGGGATGAAAGCAGAAATAGTTAAATGACCATTTTAATGACGATTTTAAATCATTGCTGTTTAACACAGCACCCTCAAATACACAAATGTCGTTGACTAGAAGAATCTGCAAATCTAGAAGAATCTACAAATAAGAATCAAAAATGTCTTTTTGCAGAGTTACAATGAATCTGAGGAATTTTTTTGTTAATGAGATTACTTTCTCCAACAGATAACACACACACACAAATAAAATACAATAAAATAAAATTAAATAAAATCAAGCATAACTATTGTAATGCTGTGTAATGAAGTAGCCAGGACAGAAAAAAAAGAAGCTACAGCTTGCTAAAGCATTTCCTTTTTCTCAAGCATTATGACTAAACGACAGTAAACCCTCTGTTGCTTGGATATGCCCCAAAATTAGAGGCCAAGATAAAGCCTATTTGAACATGCAATTCAGAATCTCTTAGCCAAATGGCAGTGCTTACCTCCTCAGTATCCTAGTTTCCAACTATCCTTTGGCTCTGTAATATGAGAAAATATTTTAAATCTGGTTCTTGAGAAAAGACCGGAGGAATTTTTACTTCTTCATTCAATCATCTATAATACTTGTGATTTTTGCAGAGAACATTTAGTATAATATTTCTGTAGCACTGCCAGTGTGTTAGCTTATGCTGATGAAAAATGGAAAGAGAGGAAAAGGGTGCGCATTCCAAAACGGAGAAACTGAGAGTAAAAAGCCAAATTAAAATTTTTAAAAAATATATATATTTTTTTTCTGTTTCTTTGTCTCTTTTTGTATGTGTTTTCTGTTTATTCTTTACATATATATATATATTAGACTTTATTGTTGTGACTATTTCTGTCCATATAGATCACAAACTGATATAGTTACAAGTATACAAAACAAAAACTAGCTACATATCTAGCTACATATACACAACACAATATGGTCACATCATTATAACATACATTTCATCTACTTGTTGAAAATCCCATTAAAAAAAAGAAAAAAAAAAAAAAAAAAAGAGCTGAAACCTGAGTATTCTCATTGTTTTCAGCAATGAAGTGCAATTTGATAAACAAAAAACCCAATATGTAAATCTAAGAATACAATTATTTTCTTTGTCAATACAGGGTCCCGATAACGTCCCTTGATGGAAACTATTGTCACAATCCTCCTTTGGCATGTATTCATAGAAAAGAAGAAAAAAAAAAAAAAAGTATTCTTAATATACCTTATGTGTTTTGCACTTTAGAATACTTTAAACCACCTCCACCTGCACTACTTTATACATGAAATAATATTTCATACATGCATGCTTACTCTTGCTTATTTATTCACTTGGACTGAATAAAGTAAAAATTACATCTGTTAAGAGAGGGGAAAAAAAAAACAGACACATTTAAAACCAACAAGAATTTGTATGATCACAGCTATTTCCTCTATTATAAGTGCATTAGTTGTATGTGGAAAACAAAACAAAAAAAGGCATCATCTTGTAGGTTTATTGTTATAAATGTATACTGTGACTGAATTTCAACCAGTAGTGCTTTATGTGAAGAATGAATTAGTTCCATTATTACATGTTCAACTAACATTGTAAGTCAAATGAAAAGAATTTGTGTTTACAATTTATTTTACATTGTTGTTTGCATATACGTGATGGAGGAAAATTAAAAGTCATTCAGCCAATCAGTGCTCTCTCTGTGAATGAACTAAAAGAAATGTAACTGTTTTGTTGGGTTTGGGGGTCTTTTTTGTTTATAAAATCTTAGAGAGATCTCATTTAATAACTAAGACAGTTTAGTCATGTCTCAAGTGCCAAGTTTTCATGACAAAAAAAATAATTTGAATCTTTGAGTTGTAGGCAGCTTGCTTTTGCTTTTTTTTTTTTTTTTCAGTCTGAACTTTGCAAATCTTGCCTTGAGCCGCATTTTGCAATTCATGTAAATGTTTTATAGCTGTGCTCACACTGCAGTCTTTCCAGGCAGCAGCATCTGTGTGAAAGTTTGTGTATGTATAGGTGTGGGGGTGCATTTCGAGAAAATCTTTCCATTTACAAGTAAATTTTGGTCAACAGGTTCTATCAGATTTAGTATATTCACTATGCTTTATATATATATATATATATATATATATATATATATATATATATATCACAGAATCACAGAATCACAGAATTTTCTAGGTTGGAAGAGACCTCAAGATCATCGAGTCCAACCTCTGACCTAACGCTAACAGTCCCCACTAAACCATATCCCTAAGCTCTACATCTAAACGTCTTTTAAAGACTTCCAGGGATGGTGACTCCACCACTTCCCTGGGCAGCCTGTTCCAATGCCTCACAACCCTTTCAGTAAAGAAGTTCTTCCTAACATCTAACCTAAAACTCCCCTGGCTCAACTTAAGCCCATTCCCCCTCGTCCTGTCACCAGGCACGTGGGAGAACACACCAACCCCCACCTCGCTACAGCCTCCCTTGAGGTACCCATAGAGAGCGATAAGGTCGCCCCTGAGCCTCCTCTTCTCCAGGCTGAACAAGCCCAGCTCCCTCAGCTGCTCCTCGTAGGACTTGTTCTCCAGACCCCTCACCAGCTTCGTCGCCCTTCTCTGCACCTGCTCAAGCACCTCGATGTCCTTCTTGTAACGAGGGGCCCAAAACGGAACACAGTACTCGAGGTGCGGCCTCACCAGAGCTGACTACAGGGGGACAATCACCTCCCTAGCCCTGCTGGTCACACTGTTCCTGATACAAGCCAGGATGCCGTTGGCCTTCTTGGCCACCTGAGCACACTGCTGGCTCATGTTCAGCCGACTATCCACCATCACTCCCAGGTCCTTCTCTGCCTGGCAGCTCTCCAACCACTCCTCTCCCAGCCTGTAGCTCTGCTTGGGGTTATTGCGCCCCAGGTGGAGGACCCGGCACTTGGCCTTGTTGAACTTCATGCAGTTGACCTCAGCCCATCGGTGCAGCCTATCCAGATCCTCCTGCAGAGCTTTCCTACCCTCAAGCAGATCGACACACGCACCTAACTTGGTGTCATCTGCGAACTTACTGAGGGTGCACTCGATGCCCTCGTCCAGATCATACATATATATATGTATGTATATCTATAATAGAGAAAGTCTAACCTCCTGTGTACCTCTGGGTAAACTTTCAAAGATGAACATTTAATCTTTATCTACAGTGTGTGAAAATAGGAAGATGTACACCCAACATAGAAGCATATATATTCTTCTGCATTGTTCCAAAGCGGTTCCCTTCTAAATCATGGCCATGTGATCCTGAGAAACTCTTACTTCACAGTTTTCATTTTTTGAAGAAACATATTATTTGATTTCTTGAAACAATAAATTTACAGACAGTTGACAGAAGAGAAAATTTTTTCAGACACACATTTTTGGATAACTAACGCCCATAAAATGTAAAAACAGTCACATAAGACTAGTCAATTAAGCTTAGCAGGTTTGTTTAGATGGGTTACAAATCTTCTCTCTTTCATAAATGAAAGCAATCTGTAGATTATTCAAAATCAAGTTAAATGAAGAAGCTGTGTTTCTATACATCTGGTCCTGAAGAAATCAGGTGTTAACCAACTCTTTATAGGTCAAAACCTGGAGTGACATATGGTATACTGGGAAGATGACACTCACCTGTTGTGGTAGTATAGTGTTACCACTTTGCTGTATGAAGTCAGACAAAACACACCACATTTCTAGTCCCAGACCTGCAGCCCCATGGATCTCATAAAAACATGGAATGGAAGTCATCTTCCCATAGACAGCAGAATGGGAAAAGACAAAACTTCACATTTTCCTCTTCTGTAGCACATCCCATATGCAATTGAAAGACAGGTTCATACACACATACATATATATATACATATATATATTGCTCATACTCCTACATATAAGCAATACTACTACAACCATGGCAAAGAAAAGGAAATTAGACTATCTTATCGCGAGTTTGATTTGAATTTTAGAAAGTATTTGAATAACTCATTCTCTGTGAAACTCTGACCCTGATCATTATCCCACCAATAAGTGAAGATGAAAACTGATGTCCTCAATACAAAATCCAAGAAGATCCTGAACCTGTAAGTACTTTTCAGCAGTTAACTGGAATATGATTAAATCTTTATGTTAGGTTAAATGGTGAACAATTCTCCATATTTTTAAGGGAACTTTTACATCAACAAAGATAACAAAGAGATTGAAAGGCTTGATTGGCAAACACAAAATTAAACACATATTTCTGGTGTATTATATAAAATCACTGACAATGAAAAAAATAAATTACACCAATTATTAGAATTATATTAAATAAACTCTTAAAGACTGTTTATGTTTAACACATTATTATATTTTTATATAAATTCATATTTGCTGTATATAATTTTGCATTCAATAGCAGCTGCTCATGTAAAATGATATTTCTGTAGACAAGTGGTGTTGTGCTAGCTTTGGTTGAAGATACAATTTTAGTTTTCTCTTTACTCAGATAACCTTATTTTGATATATAAAGAGATAAGAACAGATCTTACTTGTTAACAATATGTTAGCTTTACATTAAGAGTACATCATGCAGAAGTGTTACTATCATCCTTTATTTATTCCAAACTATTCGCTCAGTTCTTTCAGAACTCTAAAAAAAAGTGAAATTAACTACTTAGAAAAGTAGTTGGCTATTAAAAAACAGTAGTTAACTTTTTAACTATCACCTTTTAAAAATTGCTAATTATTGAGATTTTGAAATATATTCTCTCCAATACTATTAACAGACAGCTGGGGAAAAGATAACTGTTTCTCCATTTTTTATGAACAGCTATTCCTGCAGTACATAAAAGTGACTGAAACCCTTCTAAGAGTGCTGTTCTAGTATCACTGAAAACTTATCTTTTTGAAATAGTTTTTCTCCTCCCAGTAGCAGTTGGATAAATTAGGATATTACAAAAGCCATCCAAGTTTTTAGTCCTGTTTAGCACTGCTGTCTGAGATCATAGTGGTGAGTTGGCAATGGCCAGGATAAAAAAGGGAGACTTTAATTCTGAATCATTTAAAAATACTTTTTATCTGAGAAAACTTTTTATTATCATGCCCTGTAAGCTTCATTTACACTACCAGAATTCAAAATTTACCTGAAGCTAAATTTGCTTTAGCATGACAGTGTAGACTGCAAATTTGTCAGGCTGCCAAACAATGCAAAAGGTTATTATTATCAATTATTACTATTATCATCATCATCATCATTATTTTTTACTATGATGTACACATGTACATCATAGAAGCATGTACAAGCTAAGTTGTCGTGTTAAAGCCCATTAACCGATATGGGTCCAGTTGAATTCAGAGTGCTGAACCATCACAGTCACAGATTCACCAGTAACATAGTATGCCTCACTCTAGTCGCATTCAATGAGAAATACCATGACTAGGAACAATGCAATTAAGTGCAATTTATTACAGCAACAGGTACACAGGTTCTTCGGATTGCAGACAATAAATTCACTTTCTACAAAAACAAGCTAGCTTGCATGAAATACACAACCTGGCTATTAAAGCATTAAAAAGGCACAGAGACTCTGTAGAGATTCCTAAGTTTCCCAGGGAGGCACTTGGTATAACCAAGTGTCCAAATCTTACCCAAAGGTGTCCCAATGTGGGATGGAAGAGAGGCAGCCCATCAACTGATCTTGGAAGTCACAATGGTATCTTCCCTCACATCCCATCTCTCTTAAACCAATTTATATTATTTTCTATCTTTTAGGTGGAGCTTGAGTGACTCTAGTCATGCATACCTTGGTTATGATTGGTGAAAAGTTTTCTTGCTTTCATTTAATGTATAGGCTCCAAGAAATTCAGAGTGCATGCTCAGTGAGGGGTGGCTGTACCTTGGAAGTGGGTAACTTTTGGGATGGAGGTGTGTTTTGGTATTATAATGATATTCTAACAATCAAAAGTTCACTACAGTACACCATTTTGTCAGAAACATGACAGGTCGTTGTCTCAGGGTAGCAAATGTGCAGCTTATTGGTTTCTGTGTGCACAAGAAAAATCGAATTCGCATCTTGTCAGAGTCTAGCCATGGTGTCCCCACTCCACCCTCCACTCCGTACCATTCCTTAGAGTCAGCACACCAGCTTCCCCTAGTGCATTAGCATCTAAGGTTGGAGGCCTAGGGAATGCTTAGGTAGTGCAGCTACACTCCACCCTGAAAGCTTCTTCAATGTTGTACATTTTCTTTAAAATGCGAATATTAGTTTTATTTCCCTGGGCACCTTAGACAATTATTCCACAAAGATAAATTCTTCCTCTTTCTGTTCAATAGTTTCTTTGGATCTAGATCACCAACTACTTATTGTAACATTTTTAAATATTATATTATTTATTTTATTGTCTTCTAAATCATTTTCTTACCCAAGATGGTCTCTCAATTGGAAAAAAAATACTGCAGTTGTGTAGTTCATGAAAGAGTCATAAGAAGATGCTAAGGATGGTGAAAACAGGAGTAAGAATGTCACACCATGTATGTATCAGTAAACAAAAAAGTTTATAAACCTTGCATGACAGATACTGACAGATTCTGGTGATGAGAACTGACAGTTCTCCAAGAATTTAGAGAACTAAGGGTGCACAGCATTGATTAAAATTAGGTCATGTTTGTTTTACTTACCTTGCAAATCTTATAAACCTTTCAAAAATGTTTTTCAAAAAATGGTTTTCATCACTGAAGAAGTTTCTCAGAAAACTATTTTTCTCAACAAAAGCTGATTGAGAATAAAGGAATATGTGGGAAAGATGTTTTCAGTGAACTCCTCATTGGGCAAATATGATTATTAAGAAATATCAATCAGAAGAAAAATTCTTTATTTCACTATTCATAACCTGGGGATAATAAAAAATAGCAGTTTAATGTTATGGTTGAATATTGATGGGAAACAGGATATGTTCTGTAAATTTTTAAATCTTGTTAATAAAAACATTCAGAGATTTTAGTTTTTCTTGTTTTCATATACGCCTTTAACAGTTTTAGTAGACGTTTCTAGCAGACTCAATAATAAATAAATTTAAAAAAATATCCTGTGATTCAATGGCTGTTTAGTCAAATTCTTAAATGACATCAGATGCAGCTAATAGTGCACCCTCAGTAAGTTCGCAGATGACACCAAGTTAGGTGCGTGTGTCGATCTGCTTGAGGGTAAGAAGGCTCTGCAGGAGGATCTGGATAGGCTGCACCGATGGGCTGAGGTCAACTGCATGAAGTTCAACAAGGCCAAGTGCTGGGACCTGCACCTGGGGCACAACAACCCTAAACAGAGCTACAGGCTGGGAGAGGAGTGGTTGGAGAGCTGCCAGGCAAAAAAGGACCTGGGAGTTTTGGTTGATAGTCAGCTGAATATGAGCCAGCAGTGTGCTCAGGTGGCCAAGAAGGCCAACGGCATCCTGACTTGTATAAGAAGCAGTGTGGCCAGCATGTCTAGGGAAGTGATTGTCCCCCTTTACTCAGCTCTGGTGAGGCCGCACCTCGAGTACTGTGTTCGGTTTTGGGCCCCTCGCTACAAGAAGGACATCAAGGTGCTTGAGCAAGTCCAGAGAAGGACAACAAAGCTGGTGAGTGGTCTGGAGAACAAGTCTTATGAGGAGTGGCTGAGGGAGCTGGGCTTGTTCAGCCTGGAGAAGAGGAGGCTCAGGGGTGACCTTGTTGCTCTCTACAGGTAACTTAAAGGAGGCTGCAGCAAGGTGGGGGTTGGTGTGTTCTCCCACGTGCCTGGTGACAGGACGAGGGGGAATGGGCTTAAGTTGAGCCAGGGGAGTTTTAGGTTAGATGTCAGGAAGAACTTCTTTACCAAAAGTGTTGTTAGGCATTGGAACAGGTTGCCCTGTAAAACTACAGGTTGCCCAGAGAAGCTGTGAATGCACCGTTCCTGGAGGTGTTCAAAGACTGGTTGGACGAGGCCCTGGACAACCTGATCCGGTGGGTGGCATCCCTGCCCATGTCAGGGGAACTAGGTGATCTTTAAGGTCCCTTCCAACCTGAGCCAGTCTGTGATTCTGTGCAAACAGAAAAAAATAAAGTTCAGTAGATAGCTGTGTAACATAGTAAAACATCTGCACTTCTAATATGATATTTACATAGATATGATATTCTACTATGATATTTACAATATTATTTTTTTAAGTGAAAATTTACAATTTTTTTATTATTTTTTGTAATAATAACATTAATTCTGCTAACCAAAATTAAATATAAGCTTGATAATATCATTTTTAACACTGTCTTCATATGAGTCTTTATATTGTGAAATCCTGTCAAATATTCTTAGATTTCCTTTCATAATATCTACTCTCAGTAGTTAGTAACTGCCTAATGCATACCAAATATAACAGTAAAACAGTGTGAAATATTTGTTTGTTTTTAAGATGTCTGTATGTCTTTGCTTTTAGAAATATTGAATAAATAAAGAGACATGGCAATTAAAAAAATATATATTTTTTTTATTTTTTATTGTGAAACATAGCGTAGCAACACAGGAGAAGAGCAATGAAAATATTTTTTTCTGAATGCAATGTGATTTTACATTTGAAATCTTTAAGCAGCCTAAAATAGAACCAAATTATCTATTTTTTCCAAAGGTAGAATTTCCCACATTTCTCCAGTAACTGGGCAGCCACCTATTCTTCTTTTTCACTATGTTTTTTTGTTTAACTGCTTATCATGACCAGAGACGAACATCTGGATGCACTTTAACTTTTCTAGTTTTAGCCACATTTTCTAACCTAACACAAAGTTTAGTTCTGGCAAAGAATTTAGACAGGTTGTTTCATGTATAATGAGGGTAATGTTTTCAAGCTTGAGCCAAACATACATAGACATACAACTTCCATGAGAAGTAGTGTTGAGCTGCAACAAAAGCGTTTGTGGTTTCCTGCTGCCCATATACATTATAGTTTGACTAGATTAAAAATTAGTCACTCTTTTTCCTAGTGAATTTAAAGGAGACAATGTATTTCAATTACCACCAGGTTGAAATCCTTCATTTTTTCTATATTCTTGGGGCTTTTTCCAATCTTAAATTTCATATTATGGAAAACATTGAACATACTCTAAGAGTAGTAATATTGACAGAGATATGCCACGTAATTTATTAATGTATTTAATCTACTAATTATATTCTATATTAAAATCTTATTAATATACTCTTCAGCTGAGCTATTTGTTGAGTTTTCTTGTTGGTTCATTTGTGAGGGAATTAAGTGCAGGAAGTGTAAGAACAAGTGTGTCAGACAGATGAGTAGGGGATGTAATTGAGCACGGAATAAAAAACAGACAAACAAACAAAAAAAAAAAAACACAAAACAAACAAACAAAACCAAATGAATATATTCCAAAGAATTATAGAGAAGTAAAAATATTTTTGAATATTACCAGCAGGGACTCAAATAAAAGGAATCAATTCTATGCTGAATTGTTTAGAATCCAATATTTCTCTAGTTGTTTGATTATGAAAGAACATTTAATACATTTACTATTTTTGTTGAACTGTTCTTCAAAAACAATTTTGTGTCTCTGCAAATGAATAATTTTTTATTAGTGGTTATGCCATTAAATGTCTGTTTGAATTGCTTTAGCTTTACAACACACTCTTACCTTATAAAAGACTTATTATTCAGAGTGTATCGGGTCTGAGTATTTAGATTTTCTTACTCTCAGTACCTCATTTTTACTTTTGATACAGGGATAGATATGTTCTATGATTCTATGGTTCCAACTAGTCCAAGAAATTCTGTAGAGAGGCTGTTAGCTAAGCTATTAAATTATTTCCTATCTGAAGGCACTGCAGTACCAGTTACACTTTTATGTACATTTATTGATCCCGTTAGCCTTCTAAACAATTTTCCAAATGTCCTAATTGTATTACAATAAAAGATCTGAAAGGTTGGAATAAATAAATAAATAGATAGATAGATAGATAGATAGATAGATAAATAAAACAGTACAAACTGGACTTTAAGATACACTTATCAGAAAGCACATGCAAAAAGAGAAGAATCAAAAATTCCTAAAATACATTTAAGTATTGTAACAAAGCAAATCAAAGCAAGTGTTTCCACACATGTATTAAAGTATATTTGGAAGGAAGACCATGACATCCATTTTTAGGTCAGACCTGTATGCTGCCAACAATATATAAATACAAGGAAGATAAAAGCTTTGCTGTCAATTCCCTAATGAAAAATCTCTGCCTCTGACCCTGAAATTTGTGCAAAGCTGGTAATATGCTTGAAAGCTCTTCAGTGTGCAACTAGTCAGGATTTTAGATGCTGCTGAAATGTTTTGTGTGTATTCTGTGGAAAAGCCTTTTTAATAAAACTGGAAGCAGAGATGGGAATGAAAGCGTATATCTCAGGGTTTCTGTGGAGTTCAGTTGCTATGGGCCTAAGCTGCACAGGGGGAAAAGAGGATCTATCTTTGCTTCCATTGAAGTAATTCTCTGCCTCTCCTGCATTTCCATTCATGGTTAGGAGGTCTCAGTAGGTATGATAAAGACCTTGGAGCCTCTTCAGGTGCCATAATCAATTCTTCTGGGATTTTGTAGCCCCACCATGATCCTGAAAGCACAGTAATTGGAGCTGTTGCCTGCAAGATATGGCATACATGTAGTTCCTAATCTTAAATTAGAAAAGCAGAGGTGTGATATGCTGATATGCAAACCTTTACTATCCTATTCAATGCAAGGAATTTTAGTAAAATGTCAATTATAAGTTTACCAGATCCCTCAGAAAGGAGTAAGTGAAAGTCAGTAGCAGATGTATAACATTATGTTCACACATTCCCCTTCATGTGAATTTGTGCAGTCAAACTTGTCCTCAACACCATCCTCTTCCAAAAGTAACCATTTCTTCTGTTCTTGTTGTTATAGCTATTTGTGCAATAGCTCCCGAGTCTTGATCCAAATACCTAGTTTAACAAAGACTTAGTCTTAAACTAAGCTTGAAAAAAAAAAAAAAAAAAAAAAAAAAGACAAACAACAACAACAACAACCAGCTAAGTGTAGAACACAAGAAGTTACAAAAAAACAGTTTGCAGTCAATCCTAAATCTAGAACAGTTTCTTTTAGATACATGGATGTAATAGCACAGTCTATGCTGATGCAGAGGGAAGGTACAATACCTCTAAGCTGACCTGGAAGGTGCCTTTCATATCTGCCATGTGTACCAGACTGCCTCTAAATTCACACAAACCAGAAGCTGCAAAGGTTTTGTTTCCCAGTCATTAACATTTCTATATCAAAAAGCAATCTTAGTTCCACAGGAAATATATTAGTTTTGTATTGTTTTAAATCACAGATTATGAGGCTTCTCAACCTGCTTGCCCTCTCACACTCTTCATCCAGCAACTACACAGCTGTGGCAAAGACTTGTGTCATGACAGAAACAGCTAGAACTCAAATCTTCTAGATAAACAGTTCCATATCTGTTTCACCTCAAAGCACCTCCTAACATAAATAAATAATTAAATAAATAAAACATCTTGACTTTAAGATCATATGGTTTGATATAAAAATGAATGGCTATGAGGACAAGGGAGGAGAAATCCTATAAAATGTGCAATTTTGACCTGCAGTCATTTAAAGTCAATAAATGTAGACCCCTACTGTGGTGTTTTTATGGAGCTACATCTTTAGGGTAGAATGAAGCTTTAAGAACCACTTCTGAGTGATATAACTGATCATCATATCATGCTAGATTGAGCCAGAATCTAAGTGTCATGCTGGCAGCACTCTGATTGCATTGCTTCTGCTCTTACCTAGCTAACAGATGTCATTTTATGTCAGCAGGAGACTTTTCCACATCCTCTGGCCTATTTACTATATCCAATTTGCATGTTGCCACTGGGCAAGACATTCACAAATATTTGATGAGCTTTCATTGATAGGCTGCTGAAACTCTGATTTCTCTGTCATTAGAGCTTAATATTGATTCAGCTGGGATCTGGTCAGATGTGGAAAAGCACTGAGCTATACAAAAACATTTATTCAGAATAAATGCATTATAAACAGGGAAAACACTGGAAATCCAAGTATCCCTAACTTGTTTCCATATCAGGCTGCATCTTGCTGACTGCAAAATTAATACTCTGACTGTGTACTGGAAATCAAAATGTCAACATGTATGCAGCAGCCAATGCTATTAAAATTTCTCCTATACTTCCTTAAAACGTCATTAAGATGGTATCTCATTTCTCAGGATTTAAACACACTTGATGTGTGTCTCTCTTTTGACAGGCACTGGCTACTGTAATACCATTTGAGGAGATGTTAGACATCATTCTGGTTCTGCACCAGCTTTTTCAATGTACAGCTGCTCAACTATTGACAACACCAAAACTAAATAGCCCCCAAACTACTATAATATCTCTTCCCTGACTGACAGCTCATCACAGGATTGATTTTAGCTGCAGGCAATTCTCCTCAGTGGCACCCTGCTGTGCTGTCTCCATGAGGCGCAAGTTATGTCATTTAGCCATAAGTTATCTGTCATCTGTAGGATCCTTTCTGTAGTGATTGGGAAATCTGAGGTTACACCATCACAATGAGTCATATGTAATTTCAGCAGAATTTTTTTTATTTATCACTAGAGTCATTTTAGTTGCGAGGGCATAGGCCATGGATTTAATTGGCTTAGTGGTTAATTGTGGATGCGGGACAGATTTATCCTCATTCTATGGCAATTCTTTCTGGATTATTCCTGGGGAATAGCAGTGTCTTTTTTTTTTTTTTTTTTTTTTTTTTTGATCAATCATAGCATCCTTACCTGGAATTCATTGAGCTGACAGAATATTAGGACAGAGAAATAAATAAATCACCCTTTTCCCTATTTCTATCCAAACACTTGTCTTCTACTGCTACTATCTCAATTGCTTTCGCTTGCTCCCTAGTAGTTCAGCCTTCAGGGACCCTCTGAAACTTGCATGACAGCCCTCAGTTCTGTTTGGCAGCACATGCTGTAATCAACACCTCCATGTAGCTCCTTTTACTTCCCTTCCTTTCTGCAGAATTTGATCTTTTTAAATATTCCTGGATGCCTTTCCACTGAATACAAATATAAATATTTAATTTAATTAATTATAATAATTTATGCTTTGGATTTATCTACACAGCTAATAAGAGGCCTGGAAAAGATATGATAGTAACAATTCCTCACTCCTTTGTTTCCTGTTGTAGAGTTTTTACCACTTCCAAAGCACGTCTTTAGTAGTATAAATCACACAAGAGTTTTGTGAAGTTGACAAAACTTAGATTAGAGAAAGCTAAGTTTCACGGCTTTTTTTTTTTTTTTTTCCTCCATCAGTCTCTGTACCAGTTTCTGGGAGTTTACATAAGCACTGAAAAATTCCATGTATATGTATATGATTATAATGATGAGGGAGGATAAATTGTTCTGGAAGAATATGCAGTACCTAAAATGTCCACTGAAGAGACTAGTCTTTTTACCCTCATTCCAGTCAAAATCAGAGTCTGGAATATTTAGAATATTCCTGCTATCTAACGGAAGAATCAAATTATTGTCTTGCTTGCTGGTGAAAGGTTAAACAGGAGGAATAGACGTGTATTTGTGTTTTGTCACCTCTCAAATGCCCATCTACACAAGCTCAGAGGAGCACAGGGGCACAAACGCAGACGGGAACCCAAATCTCTTGTAGAGCCATCAGTCCCAGTGACTGAACTTGAAATCCATCACCATGAGTATCTGTCTGTGATGTGAATGGCCAACCATGTATATACATTTATATATGGCATATACATGTGCTCTGTCCATGCACCTGCTGGGAGTACATCTTCCGCTTTTGCTGTTGTTGGATCTGGGGACCTGCTGCTGCAGCAGCAGTAAATTCGTCTCTTTTGGTTGACTGGATCTGGCAAAAAATATTTTCCTCTAATAATTTTGATAAACATTTTTAAGAAACCTCATAAATGTCTCATGCAAGGCTTCTAAAATTCAGATTTGGTCTAAGAAGTATGATTAATCATTTAAGTTTCTTCCAGATTTTTTTAACCCAATTCAGGAAGAAACAACATATTTTTGGACAACTTTCTAACATCAGCATTACCTGTGCATAGAAATATGAAAAGAAAAAAAAAAAAAAAAAAAAAAAAAAAAAAATTATTCATATTCATATTATTCATAGTGTGGCTTTCCACTATATGTTTCTTGCATTATTTTTTTTTTCAGTTGAAAAAAAAAATCTGCTTTTCAGTTACATGACCTTCTAATACCAGATTTTTGATGTAATATCAATCATATATAATCATATCAATCATATATAATCATATCAATCATATATAAAATGAATGCCCTATCTGAAATTAGTCAGTGGCACTGAAATGTTAGCACACAACTTTTCAGCTGGTACAAATTGGCAACAGTATGACAGATTCAAGGAGTTGTTAATTACTTTCTATGACCTGAAACCTGTTTTCAAATCTCTAAGAATCACCCCAGAATCTACTACTCATTTAATACATCACATTATTTATATTTGTAATTAATTAATGTTTTAATTTACTGATTTCATACATTAATAAACTTCAAATCATGACATTGTATCAAGAGAACTGAACCTACTCTATAGACAGTGGCACAGATGTGAGGAGCTATGAACCACCAATTCTATACTGGAATATGTTTTCTTTAAAAAAAAAAAAAAAATTGTTTTGTTTTGAAATCTGAAATCAAAATCATCTTCAGAGTGTTCTTCAGGGTATTTTGTTTAAGACAGTATACGTGGGAAATTACAATAAATTGCAATTTTTTTCCGGGTACAACAACATTTTTTACTAGTAAAATCTGGCAACTCTGAGAAAAGCATAGTTTTCAAACAAAGTATTTATTTATTTGTTTGTTTGTTTGTATTTCTTGTTTTCTTGTGTTTGTGTGTGTTTTTGTTATTTTGTTTTGTTTTACCACTGGGGGAAAAAAAAGTTGGTGTTCTCTATTTCTTTGTTTGTTTGTTTGTTTGTTTTACAAGTAATGGACCAAATGTTTATGAAGTGTGTGTTAGAATAGTTAGTGAATATCATGCTATTTAGCCATAAGCTCATTTTCAGTCTCCTTAAAACTCAATGTTTACGCACACACACACACACACAAAAAAAAAAAAAAAAAAAAAAAAAAAACAACTTTTTTCTTTTTTTAACTTAAATTAGTAGAATTCATGAAAATTTAAAAAGTAGAGACCATTCCCTGAACACGTAAGGAAATAAGGTCAATTTTGATTTAACACAAATATTATCTTGTAAAAGTTTTTGACTTTTTACATATTAACTTTTTGAGAATTTACCTATATTAGAGAAATTGCATGATCTCAGATGTTTATAATATGTACAAATACAGAACCACCATTCTCAGATTTGACATTTGGTCCCTTTTGACACTATAATCCTGTCTCAAAGTTTTAAGGATTTTTTTTTTTATTTTTTTTTTTTTAATGTGAAACCAAGAAATGCATTTTTTTCCCCCAACATAGACTTTCAGGTGAGAAATATGTCATACAGAGTTATTTATTTTTTGAGTATCATTAAAGAATTTGATTCAGTTTACCGAGTTCAAAACAAGGTATTGTTAATGGTGTTTGGAAGGGGAAAGAAAAATATGGATAACAAGAACAAAGAAAGGAAAATTCTTCTGAAATATTTTGTAAAGTGATCTTCCATATTATCATAATCTAATGATAATTATTGTAGAAAAAAATATATTAACTCTTCTAATATTACTGAAAGCTGCGAGATCATTTTTTTAAAAAGAAGTTTTAAAGTAAAACTAACAAAGTGTTATATCCTACTGCTCCAGCTCTTCAATGTCTTCTCTATGCCAACCCAAGGAAATCATGGTTGTGCAAGTTCCCGTACAAAACTGGATTCTTAAATCTCCGTTCACTCAAAATTTCCCCTGAGTTAATACATGCCTTGATCTGACCTGTGAGAGCTAGCGCTGACAGACTTATTACTCCAAATATCAGTATGAAGTCATATATTTATCATTTGAGTCTCTACTTTGTGAATTCTATTCTAATTTTCCTTTGTCCACCTTTTCACCCATACATCACACTATCATTTTTTCCTGTATTATTGTTTGCATTGTTTTAGCAAAATTAGATTTATAATGATGTATTGTAATATGCATGTGCAATCGTTTATAGAAAAACATACAGTTTCAGCTGAATTTGAAAAATTCTAGATTTTCCAGATGGCATGGAAGAATGAAGAAATACTTGAATATAACTTTTAAATAAATTGTGAGAAACAAAGTAATTGAAAACAGTTATTATTATAAGGATATATATAACAAGGATCTTAATCCATTGGCCTTGTGATGAAAGATGAACAGCTTTGCCAACTTGAAGGCTTGTTTCAAATTTTATATGATATTTAACAATCAGAAATTGAACTGCATTCATATTTCATTAAACATAAAATACATATTTAGACATTTGGACATTTTTAATTATTTTAAAATTAATATTTTAGATAGTTACATCAACTTAAAAAATTGAGTCTGCTGCCAGTGTGAATAAGAAAAGGTGAGACCAAATGCAGGCATTGCTAATATAGGGGGTTTTAACAGTCGTAGCATTTCCTCCCTGCCTGTAAACATGCTGATGTAGTTTGTTAACTCCAGCTCTGATGAAAATAGATGTCAGTATCTATATCACATAAATCTTAATAAATGTAAAAGCTTCAGGGCTGTACCTCATACATAGTTATTTGCAGTAGGGTCTTCCTTATGTTCTATCAAACTATTCTGACTATTCTGACATTGTTAGAAATTTACGTAAGGTATCAGAGCAAAGACTACTGCATACTTAATATGCTGAACTGCAGAATTGTTTTTTTAATAAACCTCATCTAATTATTTCTGTGGTACTCATAAGGTACTTTCTTTATTACTAAACATTTTAAATATATAAGGGAAAAATATGTTGCAGTATATAGTCCATAATACATTATATTAACTGTCTGTTCATACAGTCACAGAATCACAGAATTTGACATGAATATTAGTTTAAGAAAGCAGTGACTTGCGTTTGCTCTGAGTTGGCTGCCTAAGCTGTCATTTTGAAATGTTAAAACACTTAACTTCACTTTGTGTCATTTTTAGCAATTATTTTTATGCAAATAGTTTACAGAAATACTAACTTCATTGCATGACAAAAAATGCAGAATTTATAATATCCTCTTCATTTTGTTTCCTGTTGCAGATAGTCCATTGCTCTGTCCAATTCCTGTTTTAACAGCAATTAGCAGCAAAAAGCACCTCATATTTTCTCACTCTCTGCATGAGCATGAATACACACCAGCATTAGCCAAAACTTTATTTAAATAAACAACATTTGCAGTACAGTATTATCTCCACTGGAGGATCCTGAATTTAGTTGCTTCTTTTCTGTTCTCATATTTCACCTTTAGTGATGTTTTAGTAACAACAGAACTTCTCTTCATAAACACCTGATATAGCTACAGTGTCATGCACCACTTCCCTGTATTTGGGAGATGTATCTCTTTTCACACTATGCAATGTTAAATACACCTGCCAGATAAATGTCTTTCCCTTTTCATTGACAAGGAACATGCACTCACAAACAATGAAATTTGTAATATTTATCTAGGTATTGCGATGTACTGAATGCTTGCATTTCTTACATATATCACAAGTACAAAAAATATATATTTGTTTCTAAATGCAATCTATATCTAAAAGCACATATTTTGAAATAAAATTATAAATTACATATATAAGTATAAGAATGCACTCACACATACACACAGAGGCAAAAAATTATCTTACCTGAAACAGTATGAGAATACTGAGGTTAGGGAATTGGTTTGTAGTGGTGCTAGATATGAACAGCTTGAACCTACATAAAAGTACCTACTTTTAAACAGTTATATATTCAATATTTGGTAAGCTAGATAAATTACTTGAAGAGCATGGATTCAAAAGTGTTTTTAATCTCTCTCTAAAAGACAGACAGACATAGGTTTATGGATACTCAGATTTTTCTTGTGGCTTGTGCAAGAATGCAAATAAATGTATGTATGTTTATAAAAAATACACATTTAAAGAGGAAAAAAAGAAAAGTTGGACTCCCTCCAAGACCTGTCAAACCATAACAGATGTCAGAGCTGGGAGGACACTTTCTAAGCTGTGTGTAAGGCTATCAGAACAAGCCATTCCCTTGTCTCAGTCTACACACACCACTTTGAAAGATTTCCCTGATTTTTTTTCTGGTATTTTCTTATTCCTAAGGAAGTGTGAAGCTTTCAAGGAAGAAATGAAAGGAAAATAGCAAAAAATAGAGAAAAGAAACTGTACAAAATGAGACTATAGCATAGTAGCTGCATCTGGACTATCAGATTTTGGTGGCAGAAAAGAAAAAAAAATCTAGTGAATATTTCATTCTCTCAGTAATTTTTTTTTTCAAATGTTCATATTCAAATGTCTAGAGGTGACAAAATATATCTTTCTGTAAGAAAGATAAACTTGAAATGATAGTGTTAAAGTGAGTCTGTTATTAAGAGAGGCTCCAGATGTTCCTGTCTATAGGAAAATCTTGCACACACACACACACTCATGCACAAACAAACAAACAAAAAAATATATGAGGGATTTTCCTCTCATAAATAAGGAACAACATTTTTCAAAACTCCAAAAATAACTAAAGGATAAATTTAAGGAATCCAAGGATAAGACACACTAGTGGTGTATGATTACCATATATTATATAAATCTATTGATAACCAGTCCTGTCACCAAAGAAAGCAATGAGATCAATAAAGAAATCAATACTAAGTATCATGGTGTAGAATAAAAATAACATTTTTGAATGATTTTTTTTTCCTTCTGAAAAGGAATTTACATATAGAATGAGGACTAAAATTGTGAGATTAATTTACGCCTCCTTAGATGAGTGAATTTTATTTTATTTTGTTCATAATTCTAAAACGTTTTAAATCCATCCACAAACAGATATTTTTATGGAAGAAACAACAGATGAAGAAAATAATGGGAGGGCAGTAAAGGATAGGCATTTGCTTTTTTTAGTACATTTCTGCCTACGTAATTATATATGTTTTATTTTCTGTGATTTCTATATATGACATGGCCATGGAAGGGTGTTGATAGTAGCTAACTCTCAACATCTTACTAGAAAGGCAAAAGAACACAATAAATAGAATGAATATGGGAACTCCTATTTATTTCCCCCTCTCTCCTCTTCCTTGCTTACTTATTTACATTTGTTCTTTCTTTCTTTCTTTCTTTCTTTCTTTCTTTCTTTCTTTCTTTCTTTCTTTCTTTCTTTCTTTCTTTCTTTCTTCCTTCCTTCCTTCCTTCCTTCCTTCCTTCCTTCCTTCCTTCCTTCCTTCCTTCCTTCCTTCCTTCCTTCCTTCCTTCCTTCCTTCCTTTCTCCTTTCTTCCTTTCTTCCTTCCTTTCTTCCTTTCTTCCTTTCTTCCTTTCTTTCTCTCTTTCTCTCTTTCTTTCCTTCTTTCCTTCTTTCCTTCTTTCCTTCTTTCTTTTTCTTCTCACAAGAGAATTGAGAAAGAGACCCCTAAGGATCACTGAGTCCAACTCCTGTGTTCATACAAGATAACAACACAACATCATACTATATGTGAGAGCATTGTTCAAATACTTCAACTCTGGCAGGCTCAGTGTTGTGACCACTTCCCTGGGCAGTGTCCAACCCCCTCTTGGTGAAGAACCTATTCCTGATATTCAACCACTCTTGCTGCCCTTATCTTGGGTCCTGTCACTGTCCACAGAGAGAACAGATTTCCTGCCCTTCCACTCTCTTCGTGAGGAAAAAACTCACAATTCCATACAGAAGCACAAAACTTTTTTAAGCACTTTCATTTTTAACTTCTTTATCAATCAAATATTTTTAATTGTTTACGTTAGTTTCCTGTGAAAGATTGTGCTTCCTCTATTTTCAATACTTTGATATTAATAATTTTTTTTTTTTTTTTTATGTTTAAATAATATTATGTGTAAATTTAAATGTTTTCTATCGACATTAAATGCTGCGGGTTGTGTGATCTGATGGTAATAAATCATGTTACACAATGTTTGCCATATAAGTGACTTTATCAGTTTCCAATTTAGTACATTGAACTAAAAATGTACATAATAAATAAATTAATTAATTAAATATGACTGATCCTAATAACTTCTGTGTTTTTTTCAGACTTACAG
This sequence comes from Aythya fuligula, assembly GCF_009819795.1. Classification (NCBI taxonomy): domain Eukaryota; kingdom Metazoa; phylum Chordata; class Aves; order Anseriformes; family Anatidae; genus Aythya; species Aythya fuligula. Next base: position 79,537,832 of record NC_045593.1, on the reverse strand, counting down.
ATATTTTTCTCTGCCTGATGTTATGGAAAGTAAATAAATAAATAAATAAATAAATAAATAAATAAATCTATGTAAATAAGAAAAAATAACTAGCTAAACTGAATAAATGTTTTGCCAGATGCACAAAAGAGTTTATAGAAACAGAAAATTATAGGTCTGTATTGTTTGGTGCTCTACAGTTACCTGCATTTTGAAACAAGAGTAGATAAGGAGTGAAAAGCATTACTTTAAGTTTATAAATTTTAATATTTTTCATACGTTTAAATTGGTATACTCCAATTCTTAACAGCTGAAGTCATGCTCAGACAATTATCTTCATAATTGTACACTTAATTCAGCATGTTCTACTGGAAGAATTCAAAATTTCTTGGTAAAATTTAAGCTATACAAATATGTTACAACTTTGTTCTTTCCACAGGTTTATATTGTATTGCTATCATTTTGCTTATAATTTACTTACTTTTTTAAAACTGTATTATCTTATTTGTTATTTCAGTTGTCATTCTACAGAACTATTCTAAAAATTACACTACAATACAACAGACTCATAATATCAAGATATCATAGAATCATAGAACATCCCAAATTGGAAGGGATAAGGATCATCAGGTTCAACTCTTGGCACCACAAAGGTGTACCCAAAAGTTTAGACTATGTGACTAAGTGCGCAGTCTGCTTCTTAAATTCCAACAGGCTTGGTGCAGTGACTACTTCACCGGGGAGCCTGTTCCACTGTGTGACCACCCTCTAAGTGAAGATCCTCTTCCTGATGTCCAGCCTAAACCTCTGCTGCCTCAGCTTAATACCGTTCCCACAGGTCCTGTCACTGGTGATTACGGAGAACAGGTCAGCGCCTGCCTCTGCACTCCCCTCAGCCTCCTCTTCTCCAGGCTGAACAGGCCCAGTGCCGTCAGCCACTCCTCTTTCCCTCGAGTCCCTTCACCATCTTCGTCACCCTCCTCTGGATACTCTCCAACAGTTTAATGTCCTTGTACTGTGGTGCCCAGAACTGCACACAGTACTCGAGGTGAGGCCACACCGGCACAGAGCAGAGCGGGACAATCACTTCCCTCGACCGACTAGCAAATGCCGTGCACCCCAGGATACAGATGGCCCTCCTGGCTGCCAGGGCACACTGCTGGCTCATATGTCTGTTCATTAGAGCTTTATAATCCTTAAGTTTATGGGGTTTCTTGAGTATATATTGCATGTTTGATATACACACTGGAAACCTTACTTAAAGCAAACAAATAAGCAAACAAGCAAATTTAATTAATTTTTTAAATTGATTAAAACATTTTTTAAAAAAAGCAAATTTAATTATTTTAAAAAAAAATAATTAAAATATCTTTTAAAAAATAATTAAATTTAAATTAATTTATTAAAATTAATTTAAATTAATTTTAATAAATTAATAATTAATAAATTAATTTTAATAAATTAAAAAAAAATAATTTAATTAAACAAATTAAAAACTGCCTTTTTTTTTCCAGACTTTTTCTTACAATCTTAACTAACTTCAATGATCCTTTAAGTTTTGCATATGTGAATTGTAATTTCTGAGTATAACTAAATTACTTTAATAATAATAATAATAATAATATTTTTTTTTTATTTTTTTTTTTTGTAGTTTCAATTCCATGCATGAGTTCACAGAGAAAGACCATGCAAGATTGTGTTAAAATATTCACTGGGTCACTTCAAGCAGTATTTTCAATGCTTTACCATAACAAAACAATTGTAAAATTATGTGTTAATCTCAGACTGAAGTTGTAAATAGTTAGGCCATCCTTATTTTAATTAGTCATTATTATTCAAAAAGGAGTAGAATAATATCCTGACTTCCTGTATTGAATATTTAAATTAACTACCTGGCTTCCTTAAGGTGATATCTATTTTAAGAAAATAAGTAAAGAATATGTTTATTCTCCAGTTTCTTCAGGAAAACCAAAAGAGTGTTGCTTTGATTATAATCCTTTTACTTTTAATATCATACTGGTTCAGTGCAATCTCTGCACTGAATTAAAAGAATTTATTAAAAATACCTATTACAGTCATAGAAATAGTATTTTGCATTGCTGGCCTTGGAAATTTTGCTTGAGAAGAGTTCAGTGAATGAAAACTTCAAAATTTGCTGAAGATTCAGTGTTATCTGACCCTCCAGAAAGCACATGGTCAATTGCTGTATATGCATGTATATATTCATGCATACTTAAGAAGTCATGATGATGATTGCTCAGTCTGAGTGAAGGGGAGTGATTCAAGCTCCCTTCCATCCAGAGCTCTACCCCAGCAGGTGACAGCGTCACTGTTAGTACTGGCTAAGTGCAAGGAGAGAAAGCACACAAACCCCATTTAAAGTATTATTCTTTATTAGCACAGAAATATAATTGTCCTATAATATATTATCCAATTAAAAACTTCATTTTATATGGATCTGAGATTTTAGTGAATTAATCTGCTTTTATTCTTTCTAATAATTTTTTTTTTTTCTTTGCATAATGTTTTAGGTGCTCACTCTGAAAACTTGTATTCATGTTGTTATTTTTCACTTATTTTAAAATATCATATTTTAATGTGTGTATTATGACTATTATTATGATTGTAATCCAATTAATAGGATATATTTAAAAAGACCAAAATATGCACTTTTTAATGATTTATCATATTAAGTTACAGTAGTAAAAAATTGTCTTTATGCAGACATCTATAAGACATCTGTCTTTATGCAGACTTTATACAGAGATATATCTATTGTCTGTTGATGTGTTTAATGTTAACAGCTTTCCAATCTCTTTAAAACTATCTGAAGTTTAACTACTTTAAAGTAGAATGGCAGAAGTCCATAGCTTTGCAATGAGGCATAATCCTACTTATTTGTTCATTCAAGATCTCCTGTCTTTCATGAACCATTGAATTTAAATTAATTGTATTACTTTTTATGTTAGTAAAGATCAAGAACCTGAACAAATGTTATAAAACTAGAACTACACAAGTGTTATAAAACTCAACTTACATGCAGCTGCTGACAAATTCAGTTTCTCAAAGATGTTGAACAGAACATGGACTGACTATGACAGTTAAGATGTGTTTATTTCTACAAAAATAAAACACTGAACTAGAACTAAATTGACTTAATTCCTAGGAAAATGAAAAGGATCAATATATTGTTTCAGCCTCGTTATATCTTATTAGTTGTTCATTATTCATTTGCAGTCAGCTAAAATATTGTGTTGTAGAGAAAGTATTAAGAAGGGCAGTATGGACATTAAAAAAGGTTGTAAGATGGTTGCCATGGCAGCTATAACATTGCACACGAACACAACTTCAAGCCTCTTGAATTTACTTATTTATTTATGGCCACAGCTCTGCCTCTGGCATAAACCTTTGCAACTGAGTTGAAGGCTATGATACATGTCATAGTTTTTTCACTGTAAAATCTGATCAACCAGCTTAAAAGGGAAAATTCTCATAGTCAATGACTATGGGGGGGGGGGGAAGGACACTTTACTGCTAAGCTTTCATCTACAAAGAAATAGACGCAAAAGTGATTATCTGGTTGTTTTTGTTTGTTTGTTTTTTATATATATAAAATATAAGATTTTAATTTTTAGGAAAAATCCACAATGGCTTAGTATAAAATTCATGTAGTAAATTGCTTGCTTTACATGTGAATTAGTTTATTAGTTTATTGAAAAATGACTGCTTTAGGACTTGCATATCTTTACATGAAGCTGTATATGGACAGTATTGCTAGAAAGTAAAAACAGAACTCATTCAGGGACAGTAACTAAAATTATATAATAACATAACGGGTTTTTATTTATTTATGTTAATGGGTAATTGTATCTGTATGGATCTTCATGTAGGTGACATGAAGTGAGTGACAATTCAGTTAGAAAACCAAACAAAAACTCAGAAACTGTAGATCTACACTACATAACCTTTTTCTAAGGAGATATAAAGTTATTTTATCCTTTCCTTCCATTTTTATGTCTAACCACTTACTATTTTTTACCTACTTTTCATGTTTTGTTTTGTTTTGTTTTGTTTTGTTTGTTTGTTTTTTGTAAATTTTGGTTTACCTACTACCACAATTCAAATAATACATACATTTTTCTTTCCAGCAAGAAGATATTGAAATACATTGTGTTGATACTGAAACAGTGATGGTATTGCAATACAAAGGGGTCCTCCCGTTAAAAACTTAGTATACCCTTCAGCTTTTTCACAGACTCATAGAATCAAAGAATATTCTGACTTGGAAGGGATCTATAAGGGATACTGAGTCCCATTCACACAGAACAACTCAAACATCAAACTATGAGTCTGAAAGTATTGTCCAAACGCTTCTTGAACTCCATGGCTTGATGCCTTGAATGCTTCTCTGAGGTTCTGGTGCCCGACCACCCTCTCAGTGAAGAAACTTTTCTTAACATTCAACTTCACCCTCCCCTGTACCAGCTCCATGCCATTCCCTCAGGTCCTGTCACTGTCCCCAGAGAGCAGAGCTCAGCGCCTGCCCCTCCGTTCCCCTCGTGAGGGAGCTGCAGGCCACCATGATGCTCCCCTCAGCCTGCTCTGCTCTGGGCTGAACAAACCGAGGGACCTCAGCCCCTCCTCATCTTCCCATCTAGACCCTTCACCATTTTTGTAGACCTCCTTTGGACACTTTCTCATAGTTTTATGATCTTATACTGTGCCAACCAAAACTGCACACTGTACTCAAAGTGAGGCTGAAGCAATGCAGAGCAGAGGGTGATGCACAAGCAATGCTGTGCTTGATGTACATTAGGTACTGGCATCTATGCCGGAGTATGGTTTGCCTTTGTGCACAATGTTGACTCACATTCAACTTGCTGTCAAACAGAACACCCAGATCCCTTTCTGCAGGGCTGTTCTCCAGCACTCATCCCCCAGACTCTACACATATCCGCATATCCATATATTCCCACACTGGGAAAATGTAAGTAGTTTTGGCAATAAGGTGGAAAAACAAGAGTTTCTAATAGCAATCTGCTAGCCCTCTGCTTTTTAATAACTGGGAAGACAGGAGCCTATGATAGCAGAGGTGTATCAAAAAGACATACATGAATGTTTTATATTTAGTATTTTTGATTCTGTGAAATAAGGAAGAACTCCACTTCATGAAAGAGAAGTTAGTGCTGTCAGGATGTTATTGAAGAGAAAGTCATACATGGACGTTAACATGAAACAATATCCCAGTCTGCTGTTGAAGAGAAAGCAATGACTAGTATATCACTGACTGCTGTTCCTGGTTATCCTTATATCTTTTGTCTTTCCCTCATCAACAAGAGTCCTGAAGCTTGATACATTTAGACTCGTTTATGCAAAATATGCATCCTGGTTTGTTTCTCAACAGAAGTCCTCTTGTTGGAACAGTCTTTTGGATTCCTGGTTAATCCTCATTAAACTCATTAATCACCTTCAAATTTAGAACTCTTTTCCCTTCCTGCTTCTCCCCATAGCTGCTTGCCAATTTTTAACCTTTTGAAAGTTATTTCTGTCTCATGACATAGATTATAGAAGTGCCAAAAATTGCCAGCTCCTTGTAAAACATAGGGAAAAATGTACGAGTCTCATCTTGTGGTTCAATATTCATTTGCTTGTCATGAAATGTTAACCTCAAAGCAATGTATTGACTTTTACCATGTCAGTTAAGATTTAGAATTATAAAGGTCTCCTAACTGTATATCAAAAAAGATTTTAAATACGTACTATAAATGTGTACATGCACAGACACACACAAGTTTTTGCATATAAGTAGTTTTATCAGTCAGAAATGTCAGTAACTGTGGGTTTTTGTTGTTGTTGTTGTTGTTTCCTTTTCTTTTCTTTTTAACACATTCATACGACATAAACTCTAAGAGCTGATAAGGGTGAGTGTCAAGTCAGTACAGACATAACTTCCCGATGAGTGGTTACAGAAGTGGGAGTCACACAAAAAAAAAAAATACTCGTACTTCACAGAGAGCATTTGTTCCTTAGTAATATTTGCAAAGATGTCATCAATATTGAAAGCAGGTAAGCTTTAGAAAAACTTATTTTAAAGCAAATTGCTTCCAAATTTGACATGTTCGTGATCTCAGACCTGTTTGGGTTTGTGACAGATTTTAAAAAGATTAGAAGAATTAAGATAGTAAGAAATCTTACATGAAGACACTAGACAAGGTGGACCAAAAGAGAATCACCATTAATTCTGTAGTTATGAGCTGAGGGTGGAGAATGTCATCTGAAAACATCAGTGAATGAAAAGTTAATGTCTCATATACACATGTACAATGATTTTCTAAGACAAAGACAGAAGAATAATAATTCTGATAATTAAAACATAATTAATACAACAAATAATACTCTCAAAATAATACTACATTCCTGCTTCAGGAAGGTAATATCACTTTTTAGTCCTTTTTCCTTGTCTTCCAGTTCTGGTCACTATTCAATAAACCAAACTGGGCATCCCTCAGAGACCTTTAGGCTTGATCTTGTGAGATACACTTGGAGTTTAAAACTACAGCTCATTACGTGTGTAAAGGTGGAGTCTCTGAAAGTATCAGTTCAGGCCTGCTCTGAAGAGGGAAGCAATCTTTCAGAAAAAAGAAAGAAAGAAGGAAAGATGGGGGAGGTTAGAAGGGGGAGTGAAAGAGAGAGAGAGAGAGAGAGAGCAACATGAAAAGAATGAAATATCTTGTTTCTCTACACACTAACCAAACAGTTTTTGAGTCCCTGCAGATTTCCTTTGGATCGTCTTGCTCTTAACAGGAGGTCACATAGCATATCTTCATTTACAGTGTCCAAAGCCAGATTTCCTGGACAGTAGATAAGAATATTTTTTCATCTGCCTCTGAATCTTCTGTCCAGGAATGACAAATAAAATTATAGGATATAAGAAATAGAAAATAGAAAATCTCACCAATATTTCAGGCAGCAATCTCCAAAGCTAACTTTTCCTTCTTTCCACTGTAGTCAAAAGAAAGATCAAATAATGCTACCCAGCAAAATTAGAATAAATATCCTTTATTCATGGCAATGTGATTTTGTTCTTAACCACCTCTCTGTGTTCTCATAAAAATTTAAGATAAAATAAAATAAAATAAAATAAAATAAAATAAAATAAAATAAAATAAAATAAAATAAAATAAAATAAAATAAACATCTACCAGAAAAGTGAGAGTTGGACTACAAATTTCAATTTCTGTGTCTTTTCTTTGACTTGTTTAATGATTTAAATTATTTCATTTTCCTACCTCAATAACAATAGCATATAAGTAATATAATTTGCTATAATTTCTCTGGGAGAATTGCCTAATCTCTGTCTCTGTCTTCATCTGGCCAACATTCTCAATCACCTGGCTAATTCTTTGTTATTGGGATTTCCTTGGCAGTGCTACTGTATAGTTCTCTATTTCCAATGCATCTCTCTTTCTTGCTGCTGTCCTTGAACTTTGGTTTATTGCCAGAATGAAGATGGAGGTAACACTCTTGGTAGCATTAAACTGAAATGAACTGTGATCAAGATAATTATAGTGTTTTTGTGTGTGTGTGTGTTATTCTTCCATATATTTGAAGGAAATTAGCTTATTATAACTCTTCCTTGGGGGATTTTTTTTTTTTTAAGAAAAATAAAAGAATAGAAAGACTTACCATGTTTTGCAATATACAAGAGCTGCAAAATAACAGAGACACCTGTCCTTCCTCCACTTCCTTATACAAATCTGAAATACAAGGCTAAGCCATTCTTAGACCCATGCCTCTACTCACACACTAAAGCTGTTCTATTCAGCAGCCTAATGCTGAGTTTAAACCATCAATATGTGATTAAAAGGCTCATGTAAAGGTTAGCAGTGGAAGGTGCTGAAACAACTTTTGTAGAAGGTGAGCACTATGACTGCCTCTTTCCCTTACTGTGGCCTCAGAGAAAATCACAGAATCACAAAATCATTTAGGTTGGAAGAGACCTCCAAGATCACCTAGTCCACCCTAAGACCTAACACTAACAAGTCCACCACTAAACTATATCACTGAGCTCTAAAAGTTTGAATACTTACTGTAGGCAGTTATCTAGCTTTTTATTTATTTATTTTCCTAGAGACCGTGCACATTATCTTATTAATGCTAATAAATGCTTTGACTTGGTAAAAGTACTTTTGCAGACAAGTAGAGTTTCATCCTAACAGATACCCTGACAAATATAGACAGGATCTGGTTTTCTTGAAACAGGATCCTCCAAGAACTGGTGTCAAGGAGACTGCTTAGACCAACCTCCCATGCAAAGCGGGACTACTGTTGACACCAAATTAGAATGGTAGTGGATTGACTAGCTTAGTCTTGAAAACTTTCAGAGGTGGAAATTTCACAGAATCCTTGGGAAAGCAGTTCAGTGACTCCTTCGGTGTTGCATTATTCACCTAATGACGTTTTTTACATTAACATGGCACCTCATAATTCAGAGTTTTCTACTGATTCTGTTATTGTTTTAGGTTCTGCTCTTTTGTGATCGATGTTCACATTTTTTAATATCAGCTTGTAGGTTGATAATAGATACCTTCTTCCCTCCTTTTCTCCTAACTAAACAAGCACAACTCCCTCAAAGTCTTCCTACAGGTCTTGTGTTCTTGACTGCAGGTTATAAAATAAATAATAAAATATAATAAAATCAAAAATATATAATTAATTATTAGTTATATCTACTAGTTGAATACAGATATCCTAGCGATTCACTTTGGCAAAAAGTTTAAAAGCATTAACCTCAGGTATATAACCAAGAAAGTTACAGTTCAGAGTAAAAGGCCTGACTTTTATTATTTTAATTGCAATGCCTCCATGGAACTGGGAATAGGAAACATATATATTTAACATTCTGAACAAAGAAATTTCTAAATATCACACATCCCAACAGTGTGTTATGAAGTAGATGAGAATACTACAATGAAGCAGTTTAGAAGCAGTTGATGGAACACTACTGGAGCAAGAAGATGCTACAGTGCTTTACATCACAAAGATGAATTTTACTTCTGTAATATTACATCAAAATAAAACAATTATCACTTACTATTTCATTAATTGCATTTGGTTGGAATCTACATTTTTATACATAATCTACAATCATGCAAAATCTGCATTTGTATACAAATCTACATTATCATATACAAAATCAAGTGATAAAACACTGTTAATGTGAGTTCTTAGGAAATATTTTTATCCTGAGGCATAACCTCTTCTATGGGCTTTCAAGGATCACTGTCCTTCTAGAACATGTTTTCAAGACAATTGGACACAATTTTCTCTCTGTGATAGCCAAAAAAAAACGTCTTTGTGCCAGCGGTAAAAGGCAGACAGATAGACGCTGGATATTAGTCTTCCTTATCAAAATCTGTGGTAGCCTCGCAGAAATTAATGAATATATACTAACCCACAGATATGGAGGTTATTGTCTCTCCATAAATATGATGATAAGAGATTCAGAAATTTGAGGTAAAACAAAAATCAGAGATTTTTATGAGATAAAAGATTCTTGAGTCTATTTCCAAAAGGACATTTCTCATTTTATTGTGTTGTGTTTTTTTGTTTGTTTGTTTGTTTGTTTTGTTTGTTTGTTTTTGTTTTTTAATAGTAAGAAAGTAAACTGAATTTTAGCTACAGCTGCTCTGTAGTCCATAGAATATCATTCTGAAAAACTAGTTTACTGCCCTGAAAGTTCAGTTTGAACTACATGACTTTTGAAAATGGATCATTATGGTTAGGTTGTCCAGGTGTTTATGGAATGTCATCATGGGTTACTTGACTGAAAACATACATGAAACCTCTGCCCAGGAAGAGAACTGAAGTCACTTGTGCTAAAATTGATCTTATTAGCACAGCCAATACCTTTTTCATCCTGAACTAGTTATTACCGTTTCTTAAGACTTGTTCTTACCATGTTGTTTTTTCTCCCTATATTTGAAAATACAGAGCCATGTATATATGCATATATATATTATATATGCATATATATATACATATATATATACATATATATGTAAATATATATGAAAGAAAATCTTTCCCCCTGTTTGTTATTCTTCTATGTGGCTGGATGTCTTAAGCTCATCAAGAAATGTTTTTCTTAACAAATACCTATGTCTGTGCTCAGAAAAATATTTTGTTCATATTGATTTAAAGTTCTTATCAATTGAAATCAAAATCTAATCTAATCAAACAGGAATTCTGAATTATGTTTCCCACAGCATTCTCCTCAAGAAACTGGCTGCTCTTGGCTTGGGATGGCACACGCTTCGTTGGATTAGAAACTGGCTGGATAGCCGGGCCCAAAGAGTCATGGTGAACAGAGTCAAATCCAGTTGGAGGCCAGTCACTAGTGGCGTCCCCCAGGGCTTGGTGCTGGGGCCAGTCCTCTTTAATATCTTCATCGATGGTCTGGACGAGGGCATTGAGTGCACCCTCAGTAAGTTCACAGAAGACGCCAAGTTAGCTGCGTGTGTCGATCTGCTTGAGGGTAGGAAGGCTCTGCAGGAGGATCTGGATAGGCTGCACTGATGGGCTGAGGTCAACTGCATGAAGTTCAACAAGGCCAAGTGCCGGGTCCTGCACCTGGGGCGTAATAACCCCAAGCAGAGCTACAGGCTGGGAGATGAGTGGTTGGAGAGCTGCCAGGCAGAGAAGGACCTGGGAGTATTGGTTGATAGTCGGCTGAATATGAGCCAGCAGTGTGCTCAGGTGGCCAAGAAGGCCAACGGCATCCTGGCCTGTATCAGGAACAGTGTGACCAGCAGGGCTAGGGAGGTGATCGTCCCCCTATACTCAGCTCTGGTGAGGCCGCACCTCGAGTACTGTGTTCAGTTTTGGGCCCCTCGCTACAAGAAGGACATCAAGGTGCTTGAGCGGGTGCAGAGAAGGGCAACGAAGCTGGTGAGGGGCCTGGAGAACAAGTCCTACGAGGAGCAGCTGAGGGAACTGGGCTTGTTCAGCCTGGAGAAGAGGAGGCTCAGGGGCGACCTTATCGCTCTCTATGGGTACCTCAAGGGAGGCTGTAGCGAGGTGGGGGTTGGTCTGTTCTCCCACGTGCCTGGTGACAGGACGAGGGGGAATGGGCTAAAGTTGCACCAGGGGAGTTTAAGGTTAGATGTTAGGAAGAACTTCTTTACTGAAAGGGTTGTGAGGCATTGGAACAGGCTGCCCAGGGAAGTGGTGGAGTCACCATCCCTGGAAGTCTTTAAAAGACGTTTAGATGTAGAGCTTAGGGATATGTTTTAGTGGGGACTGTTAGCGTTAGGTCAGAGGTTGGACTCGATGATCTTGAGGTCTCTTCCAACCTAGAAAATTCTGTGATATGTATTAGTAACAATATAGCTGATGTGAATTTTTTCTCTCTAAAGTATTCCACAAACTTCTTTTAACTTCTTTTAGGTGCTATTGATGCACAAATTGGTAAGTTAGTATAAAGAATAATAAATAAATAATTTTTACAGAGATTTCTTTGAGAAATATTTGCAGGCTGCTATCAACAGATGAAGATTTTTAAGATTTCATGACACCTGGATAATTACTGTCAGAGAAAAGTAAAAAAAAAAAAAAAAAAAAAAAAAAAAGTACATAACAGAAAATGTTCTTTGAAAAAGAATAAATAATAAATTAGTAAGAGATATATGGGGGGGAAGGGGAGGGGGGAGGGAGGGGGAGTGAGGAAAGAGAAGGGGGAAGAGATCAACAAACTTACCTTTTCTATAAGTACACACAACACTTCATGCAGAGTCACAATTTCAAACCACATTCAGCTGCCTACCAGCTTGTCAGCGCATTTACAGGAGTTAGTTTTTTCCTTGTCTCTCCTTAGGACCCTACACACTGCTGTCAAAAAATATTGAAGGTTTTCACATGCCTATTTCCTTGGCTCATTTACTGAGTCTCTAAAGACAACAGTTTAGCTGGGGTCAACAAATGACCTCAGTATTTCTAACTGTGAAAAAATATTTTCAGGCTGTCCATATCAGACTGTGCTTATCTTGGTGTGTTATCTTGGTGTGCTTATCTTGGTGTGTTACCAGTCCATTTGTTAACAATAAGTTCACCATCAGCTTGGTCAGCTGAAAAACTATTCCCACAGTTAAAAACAAACAAACAACAAAAACAAATTGTCCTCTGAAAGCAATATCAGAACCTGACAGAATACAAATGAGCACTACAGTTTTCCATGCACATTTATTGCCTTTATCATGTTAAAACTCATTCAAATTCACTTGCATGTTTTTAATTTAGATAAAACAATAGTCATAATCACAGTAATTTAACAGAACTCAACAACCAGATATTGTTAGCATTGTCTATATCTGTTGGGCCTTCTCTCTTTTATAACCTGCATGTGCTGATCTAGAAAAGAAAAAAAAAAAAAAAAAAAAGTCACTCAATCTCAGAATAGCTTGGGTTGGGAGGGGCTTTAAAGATCATTTAATTCCAGCCCCTCTACCCAGGGAAACCCACCACTAAAACAATTTTCTCAATTAATACCGATATACCAGCCTGGTATATTAGAACCTTTGGAACCTCACTCTGGATTCTGCTAACTGTCCCAAAACCTGTCACTAGAGTGATATTGAAGAAATTCCAAATACAACTACATTTGTTTCTTAAAAACATCCATTCATTTATTAAATTAGTAATTGAATTATATATTAATATAATTGAATTGAATTGAATAGTATATAGTAAATTTCACAGATCTTTCACAAGCTGTGTTTGCTTGTAAGTCATTTTGATGGCTATTTTTGACAACCATGTGAGTAATACAAGACATATCGTTCTTTCTCAGGATCATTCACTGAACATTTATATTCAGTGAGGCATGATTTAGAACTTTGTTAGCATACAAGAACAAAGTGCTTATGTATGATTTTCTTAAGTAATTATCTATCTTCATGCAGAAGAAGATAGATACTCTGATTTGCCTGATAGGCATCCTTCAAGATTCTCTCTCAATCTGTTGTCCAATATCTGTTTTGCATTTCATCTTGTGATCAGAACTAACCTTTCCTCTGTACCCTAGAGAAATTAATAAAATTATAATAAGATGAAGGGACTAGAATACAAGACTTGTGAGGAGAAACTCAGGGAACTAGGGTTATTTAGTCTGGAGAAGAGAAGGCTGAGAGGACATCTCATTACTCTGTACTTCATCTATTCTCCTACCTGAAAGAAGGACATGGAAAGGAGGATGTCAGTCTCTTTTCTTAGCTGACAAGTTTCAGGATGTGAGAAAATGGGATCAAGTTGTATCAGGGGAAGTTTACACTGGGTATTAAAAATAATTTCTTCTCTGAGAGCTTGGTCAAACATTGGAATAGACTGCCCAGGGAAGTGGTGGAATCACCATCCCTGTAGGTATTCAAGAGACAGGTGGACAGGCCATTTAGGGACACAGTTTAATGATGGGACTTGGTAAGTCAGGCTGATGATCTTGAAGGTCTTTTCCAACCAGTGGCTCTATGATTCTATACTAGTATTATCCCCATCATGTTAATATTGTCATAAAAATTAAAAGTACCCTACAGAACTGTCGTGGTTCCGCTCGAGTGGGCAGCCGAGCTCCACCACAGCCGCTCTCTCACTCCCCCTCCTCAAAGAGGAATGGGGAGAAAATATGTGAAAAGGGGCTCAAGGGTTGAGATAAGGACGAGAAAATCACGTAATAATTATTGTAACGGGCAAAACAGACTCGGCATAAGGAGATAGTAAGATTTATTGCCTATTACTAACAAGTGAGAGAAGTGAGAAAACAAAGGAAAAAGCAAACCAAAAGCACCTTCCCCCCCATCCACACTCTTCCACCTCCTCCCCCCGAGAGGCGCAGGGGAACGGGGAATGGGGGTTATGGTCAGTCTACAGCACTTCTTCTCTGCCGCTCCTTCTCGGTCACTCTCGTCCCCTGTGCTGTGGGGTCCCACCCACAGGATGCAGTCCTTAATGAACTGATCCAGCGTGGGCTTCCCACAGGAAAGTTCTTTCAGAACTGCTCCAGATATGGGTCCGTACCATGGGGTCCATCCCTCAGAAGAAAACTGCTCCAACCTGGCTCCCCTACGGGTAGCAGCTCCTGCCAGGTCACCTGCTCCTGCGTGGGCTCCTCTCCACGGGCTACAGGTCCGGCCCGGAATCTGCTCCGGCAGGGGTCTTCCACAGGCGGCAGCCTCTGTCGGTGCAGGGCCACCTGCTCCACCGTGGTCTCCTCCACGGGCTGCAGCATGGAACCCTGCTCCACCGTGGTACTCCATGGGCTGCAGGGGGACATCCTGCTTCACCATGGTCCTCACCACAGGCCACAGGGGACTTCTGCTCCGGCGCCTGGAGCACCTCTCCCCCTCCTTCTACACTGACCTTGGCACCTGCAAGGCTGTTCCTCACTCCCTTCACTCTCCCAGCTGCTGTCTGGCGCAGCGTTTTTTCCCTGTCTTAAATATGCTCTCACAGAGGCGCAAAACAACATCGCTTATTGGCTCAGATCTGGAAAACAATGGGGCCCTTCCCAAACATGGGGCAGCTTCTAGATCTTTCTCACAGAAACCACCCCTATGGCTCCCTGCTACCAAAACCTTGCCACGTAAACCCACTACAAGAACAAAGCTGTTTCAGGGTCCACTCAAGTGCTCAGAAACTTTTTTTTTTTTTCTTTTTTCTTTTTTCTTTTCTTTGTTCTGAGAACATTTTAAACATCGTTTAAATATTGGCAAAACTAAATGGCTCTCAAACATGCATTATTCTAACACCATAAAGTCACTCACACCTATTGTATAATACTGATATCCTATGCATGATTCTGTAACGATAGCTTTACATGGATATTAACTTACAGAAAAAAAAATTAGAGACCTATTTTGAAATAGTGTGAAACCTGAGTTTAAACTGAAATGAAGAAGAAAGATGGCTTCTATTAGAAGCCATCAGAAAAATAAAAAATAATAATAAATAAATAAATAAATAAATAAATAAAAACATCTTAAATTCTTGACAAAACCTAATTGCAATGGAAACTGCTGTGGAAATACGTGTGTACATAGAAGATTAGCCTGTTTCTTCCCCCACTGGAAGCCCCACTGCTGTTGACCCAATTCATTCATTTTCACCTGTTCTTTCAACCACTAGCTCTGCATATCAAAAAGATTGGTTGCTGCTTAGTTCACATAGTGGTAACACAGTACTATTTAGAATGTCTTTTGTGTAAATTGGTGTCTATAATCTTTTTTTTTTTTTTTTTTTTTTCCAGCTACTGCAGTATTTATAGGTTGATCCAGTGAACCAAAGTGAAATGACTATTGCTTTCTGAAGTAGTGTGAAGTGTTACCAAAATCTGTTGTTTAACTGAAAAATTTTAAATGAGCATGTGCTGTATCTAAAATTAAAAAATGTATATATAAATGAAACCAGAAGTGCAAATGGTGCCTTTAATTTTTTTACACATTAAACTTTTGTACTGAAGTAATGAAGAAATTATTGTATTGAATATCTGTTATTTTAGAATAAAAGTTTAGTGCATTGTCACTGTAGCTTAAAAATTATATTAGGATCTTACAATTACTTGTCATCTTATCTGCCTGTAGGTACATTAATTGAATCAGATATACACTTTTTTTTTTTTTTTTTTGCTATCATTCTGCAAATAATTTTTACTTTAATATACAAACATTTTTAACAATAATATGTACTGCTGTTTAACAAGTATAATGGATTTACATAGCAGGGGAACTGCAGGAGTGGCCTCTGTGAGCAGAACGCAGCAGCTGCCCCATGTCAGAGAGGAGCCAGATCCAGATGCTCCAAAAGGTACCTGCTGCTGGCCAGAGCTGGGCCATCAATGATGCTTTTTGGGCCTCTGAGAGAGCAGAATCAAGAAAGGGGAAAAATCCTGCTGTGCTGCAGAAGCTGGGAGAGAGGGATGAGATGTAAATGAGAAGCAGCCCTATAGCCCTGAAGGTGAGTGTAGAAGGAGGGCAGGAGGTGCTCCAGGCATGGAGCACCCCATGGATCCCATGGAGAGGTCCATGATGGAACTGTGGAAAGCCCATGTAAGGCTAGTTTGGAAATGACAGCATCCAGTGGGAGGGACCCCACACTGGAGCCAGGGAAAAGAATGGTGGTGAAGGAGAGACAGAGACAGAGTTATGGACTGACTGCAGCCCCTATTCCCCTGCACCACTGAGAGGAAGGAGATAGAATGAGGTAGATGGAGTTGGAAGATGTTTTTAGTTTGCTTTTAGTTTCTCACTACTGTAGTCTATTATTAACAATAGGCAATATATTGCATTAATCTCCCTTATGCTGTCTGGTTTGCCCATGATGGAAATTGGTATGTGATCTCCCTGTTCTTTTCTCAACCCACAAGTTTTTTTTTTTCCAAAATATTTTTCACCCTACTCAGTTGAGGAGTGGGAGTGAGAGAGCAGTGTGGTAAAATTCACTTAGCTATTGGTGTTAAACTACCACAAGTTACTATTACAAATATATATATATGTATATATATTTATTTATATGTATATATGATATATATACACACATATATAGAGAGAGAATGATTTCCATATCTGGACCACTGAAACACCCAAGCTTTTCTCAATAAAGATTTTATAATGAAAGGATATTTTTCTCCTAGTTTTAAATGAAAACATTTTTGCTGGTCATTTGTAGTATGTTCCATACTGGAAAAAATAAAGAGAGAAAGTTCATAACAGAGGCAAATAATAGAGTAGATAGGTAGTGTAGGAAGCTGTATTTCCTTTGAGTCAGAAAGGTGTAGGATTTTGCTTTCTGCTCAGCTCATTGTTTAAAATGGCTTCTATCTAGCTTTTGTTTGTTTGTTTTTATGTTGCTGTTATTTTGTTTGCTTTTCTGAAAAGTGCCCTTAAAAGTTTGAAACATTACTCAATGCAATTAAAATAGATCATTATGTCAGCAGATTGGCTGGGGAAAAGTTTAGTAATTTGTTTTATTTAGTGTGCAGTTTTAAGCAATGTAAAAGGCTTGTCAACTTATCCGTAAAATCTATGCTAACTTTATCACTGTTGCACCTTTATGTCTTAATCCACCCCAATTCGTAATCTTGTTTGAAAATTTACATCAGTAACTATCTGTGGAATGTCTGAGTTTCTAGCCAATTTCTTCAGGATAAATTTCAATGAAACAAACTAAAGAATAAGTTTTAGAAGGATAAAGGACATAATAGAAAAAAAAAATCATTAAGTACCAAAATATCTTAAATGGGATTATGTTTACAGATATTAAAGCCGCAAAATCCTAAAATCTTTTTCCTTTGTGTTCTACCAAGCCTGTGCATCTCAGATTATTTCAGTGCATAAGGCCATTTAGTTCTTATTCACAACTTTCAGGGCCAGGAGAAAGCATTAAGAAGATCTCATCCAATATGTTACCTATGGTGTATCACAGACATCTGAAATATTCTGTTTGAATTGCAGCACATCTTCTGGTAATGTTCAATCTGGACTTTGAAAAGTGCAGTTCAGTAAAATCTATGACAGTCTTTGGCAGATAATTCTCATAACATTCAGCATTAGCAATATAACTCTTTCTTCTGCCAGCCTTGTCTAATTTTCTGCCTGGGCTTCCAAGCTACACATGTTCTGCTTAAACTCAGTCAAAATAAATAAATAAATAAAATAAAAAACCTCTAAAGTTCTTTTCTGAGTTGGGAGGGAAAAACTGTATGTAGCTTTCATGTGCTTTATCTTGATTTTTTTCCACTACTGTAATGCCAATATATAAATGTAGAAAAATAAATTGTCCCATGTGCCTAATTACATTGAAAATGAGGGCTCAAGACTGTAAACTGGCAAGCCAAAGATTGTAATATTATGGGACATTCAGGCAATGTTCTGAACCACAGTGAAGATTGTTATTAGTTTTAAAATATTGAAGCAGTGAATTCCTCAGCATATTTCCAGTACTAAGCAGGAAGGTTATGGGTTACCCTATGCCAATGCTACAGTTTGTACTACTAACTTGTCAATTTCATCACTTCTGATCTGAAAGTAGTGTTTACAGAAACCAAGGAAAGTCTAAGCTATGATTAAAAATGTGTATATCTTAAGTAACCTATCAGCTGATTTCCCGAGAGTCACACACTGGAAGATGAATTGCTTTATCTAATACTTTTACTTTATAGTGATATTCAGAGATTGACAGCTAGATAACATTTCTGTGCCTACCCCTGGAATAATGACTCCATGTCTCCTTGTAGCGTCTTACAGGAACAGCTGGTGTGGGAAGAAAGATGAAGGAATTGACTCCCTAGATCTAATGAATATTTTAGTGAAAAAATTTTTTTTTTTTTTTTTTTTCTTTTTTTCTGATCCAGACACTAAGAAATCTTGATCACCTATGGCTTCAACAAACAATTATCCTCATTTCCTTAACATACATGTACACACTACAGCTATCTACAGGAGTGATGAAGAAAATGAAACTATACTTCAGATAATTTTTCTCACAGTTCATCAAAATGGAGGGGGAAAAAATGGAAATAAAACCAAAATGATTCCATAGAGGAAGGATGACAGAATTAGGTGATACAACACCTTGTGAGGACATATTCATGACATCTTGACTGTTCACCTGAGTATGGAGACATCAGTGTTGTGCTTAAGTGTCATCACATAGGGATCATGTCATTTGCACCAGAAAAGCATCAGCAAGACAGGAACTGCCACTGTACTCTGGTGACCATGATGAAAACAGCAAAGCACTTGTCCTTTTTCACATTTGAGATTAGTTAAAGCTGACAACTGTTTTATCACTGCTTGAACCTGAGCTGCATGGCAACTAAGAGTTTGCAGCCGATCATGAATGAGGTGAGGATAGGAAAAAGAGAGGGACTTCAACGTGTGATCAGGACAGCTTTGTTCTTTAATAAAGAGGCTTACTATGATTTTCTCTTTTAATTTCTGGGTGTGTCTGGAATTTTGTGACATGATAAAGAAGCCACTGAAGCTGGCAAAAGTCTGAGAAATAAAATTTACCACCTGCTGTTCCCACATACATGGGAGTAAAGGAGGAAATTGAAGCACCTTGAGGCTTCCTGGTAATGGGTCCTTGCAAAATGCTCAGCAGCCCCTTCACATACACACAGACTCCACAGCCTCTCTGGGAAACCTGTGCCAGTGCTCTGTCACTCTCACAGTAAAGAAGTGCCCTCCCTTATTCAGATGGAGCTTTCTGTGCTTCATTTTGTGCCTGTTGCTTCTTGTCCTGTCACAAGACACCACTGAAGAGTCTGGCACCATTCTCTTGATGCCCCTCCTTCAGAGTAATAAGATTCTTGGTCTTCCCTTCTCCATGCTGAACAGGTCCAGCTCTCTAAGGTTATCTCCATACAAGAGATGTTCCAGTCCCCTTATCATCTTAGTAGTATTCCTCTGGACTTACTCCTGTAGTTCTGTGTCCCTCTTGTACTGGGGAGTGCAGAACTGGACAGAATACTCCAGGCAAGTAGAAAACTGAATTGCAAATACTGACAGATGAAATACTATAAAGACAAACAGAGAAGCATACCTTGGGTGAATATGTAATATACACTACTACATGAAAAATCTTTCTGCCTGTTAATTAAAATGGAAAAGGCTACAGGCTTCTTATCTACACAGAAAATAATATGCACAGTAAACCTGAGCATGAAAAAAAAACAGGCTACACTGAATAAATCTTACTCTGAAAGTAAATTCTAAAATTTTCAAAGTTAGTTTGTGGTATCTGTGTTTTTGTGAATGTGTTTGCTTTTAGATTTCACAAAGACTTTTACAGTTTTATTATAAGGCTGTGATAAAAATAATTAATTAATTAATTAATTAATTGTTCCAATAAATGATTAGAATGGTTTTAAAACAAGTCTTGAAATATCTTTCCAAGGTGTATGTAATATCTTCTGTCTCTAAATTGGGAGTTTATATAGTTTGTTGAAATGTGATAGCATATAAACACTGTATATTCACCAGCGAGGTGGATTACAGTTGTATTCTTTACATAGGTTTACTTTTGTTCTTGATGGCATTTATAATTTATTTTGTGTATATTAAGACTGTTTTTCATATGATTATAGGGGAAAAATTATTGCTTGGCAAACCCAAGATTGCCAGCTATGAAAGAAATATAATTTTACTTTTTGTGGAGATTTTTTTCCTGATTAACTGTCATTCTCAGTATGATCATTCTTAATATGCTATGCAACAGGAATCTTGAATTTTAAAATGCAATTAAATACAAAATATAAAAATTATCACATAAAGTTAATTATTTTACATATCATTTCTTTTTAATATAATGAATAAGCCTATCAGGGTTGTCTTTGGCTATTTGTATGTAAGCAATTTGCAAGAATATAAAGTTTGTATTGGTTTTACTAGATCATATAAATACTGATACAAGCCATATTCAAACACTTACACACATGAGTAGTAAAGATTTAATTGAATTAATCATAATCACAGAAATATTCTTGAGCCTAATAATCAAAACTTCAGTTCACATTTCAATTCATCAAGTAAAAAAAAAAAAAAAAAAAAGTAGACATGGGATAGAATTTAACTGAAAAAGATATATATATATATATATATATTTCAATTTAAAAGACATAAACCTACAAGTGATTATGCTTATATTTTCATTTTGATCCATATACTTGATTTGAATGTTATTTTCAAAATTTATCTGGAGAAGGCAGTATTATAACATATATGACTTCAAATACTGTGTAAAGAGTGGATAGAATGCAGCCCTGCAGAGAAAAGTTTGGAGGTACAGGTTTGGGGGAAAAAGAGAGGAGGGTCAAGGAAGGATGAGGTTGAAAAAGGGGGAGCAGAGAAGTTGTGGATGTCCCATCCCTGCAAGTGCTGAAGGCCAGGCAGGATGGGGCATTGAGCAATCTGGTTTGGTGGGAGGTATCTATGTCTGTGGCAGGGCTTTGGAACTAGATCTTTAATCATAGATTCATAGAATCATAGAATCATTAAGCTTGGAAAAGACCTCCAAGGATCATCTGTTCCAACCACCCCCAACCACCAAAATTACCCACTAAACCATGTCTCTAAGCACCATGTTCAGCCTTTCCTTAAATACACCTAGGCATGGTGACTCTACCGCTTTCCTACACAACCCATTCCAATGCCTGACTACTCTTTCTGAGAAGAAATGTCTCCTAATTTCCAACCTAAACCACCCCTACCACAACTTGAGGCTGTTCCCTCTTGTCCTATCACTAGTAATCTGTGAGAAGAGGCTGACTCTCAACTTCTCACAACTTATGTACCTGTAGAGAGCAATAATGTCTCCCCTGAGCCTCCTTCAGACTTAAACAAGCCCAGTTACCTCAGCTTCTCCTCATAGAACATGTGTTCCAGACCCCTGACCAGCTTTATAGCCCTTCTCTAGACATGCTCCAGGGCCTCGATGTCTTTCTTGTATTAAGGGGCCCACAACGGAACACAGTACTGGAGGTGTGGCCTCATCAGAGCAAGGTACAGGGGGACAATCACCTTCCTGGTCCTGCTGGCTAAACTACTCCTGTTACATGGCAGGATGTCATTGGCCTTCTTGGCCACACTGCTGGCTCATGTTTGGGTGAGCATCGACCAACACCCCCAGATCTTTTTCCTCCTCAAAGCTTTCCAGCTGCTCTGCCCAAAGCCTGTAGAATTGCATGGGGTTGTTGTGGCCAAAGTGGAGGACCCAGCATTTAGCCATCATCAGCATTTACAACCTCATCCCATTGGCCTCTGCCCATTGATCCAAACTGTCAAGGCCCCTCTGCAGGACCTTCCTACCTTCCAGCAGATTGACATTTTCCCCCAACTTGATGTTGTCTGCAAAAACACTGAGGGTGCCTTCACATACAAACCATCAATAAATCACTAAAGAGGATGGGCCCCAACAACAACAACGCTCATGACCAGTCACTTTAAGACGGTGTCAAGGCTTTTGACACTGTCTCCCACAGCATTCTCCTCAAGAAACTGGCTGCTCAAGACTTGGACTGGTGCACGCTTCGTTGGATTAGAAGCTGGCTGGATAGCTGGGCCCAAAGAGTCGTGGTAAATGGAGTCAAGTCCAGTTGGAGGCCAGTCACTAGTGGCGTCCCCCAGGGCTTGGTGCTGGGGCTAGTCCTCTTTAATATCTTCATCGATGATCTGGACGACGGCATTGAGTGCACCCTCAGTAAGTTTGCAGATGACACCAAGCTATGCACGTGTGTCAATCTGCTTGAGGGTAGGAAGGCTCTGCAGGAGGATCTGGATAGGCTGCACTGATGGGCTGAGGTCAACTGCATGAAGTTCAACAAGGCCAAGTGCTGGGTCCTGCACCTGAGGCGTAATAACCCCAAGCAGAGCTACCGGCTGGGAGATGAGTGGTAGGAGAGCTGCCAGGCAGAGAAGGACCTGGGAGTATTGGTTGATAGTCGGCTGAATATGAGCCAGCAGTGTGCTCAGGTGGCCAAGAAGGCCAACGGCATCCTGGCCTGTATCAGGAACAGTGTGGCCAGCAGGGCTAGGGAGGTGATTGTCCCCCTATACTCAGCTCTGGTGAGGCCACACCTCGAGTACTGTGTTCAGTTTTGGGCCCCTCGCTACAAGAAGGACATCAAGGTGCTTGAGCGGGTGCAGAGAAGGGCAACGAAGCTGGTGAGGGGCCTGGAGAACAAGTCCTACGAGGAGCAGCTGAGGGAACTGGGCTTGTTCAGCCTGGAGAAGAGGAGGCTCAGGGGTGACCTTATTGCGCTTTACAGATACCTTAAAAGAGGCTGTAGCGAGGTGGGGGTTGGTCTGTTCTCCCACGTGCCTGGTGACAGGACGAGGGGGAATGGGCTAAAGTTGAGCCAGGGGAGTTTTAGGTTAGATGTTAGGAAGAACTTCTTTACTGAAAGGGTTGTGAGGCATTGGAACAGGCTGCCCAGGGAAGTGGTGGAGTCACCATCCCTGGAAGTCTTTAAAAGACGTTTAGATGTAGAGCTTAGGGATATGGTTTAGTGGGGACTGTTAGCTTTAGGTCAGAGGTTGGACTCGATGATCTTGAGGTCTCTTCCAACCTAGAAATTCTGTGATTCTGTGATTTATGGTCTGAATCATTCTATGATTCTATAACTTTATGATTTATGTTTCTATGACTCTATGATAATTTAGAGTGGGCCTCCATCTTGCACTGTGTTCCATTTAGTCTCTAGTTTATATTATGCAACTGCCTAACACCTTCAGTCTAAAGATATAGTGTTTCTTCTACCAAGGGTTGTATAAGATTAACTAATTTCTGAAGTCAGAAGGATATTATGTAAATAACATGTTGTTGGGTTTTTGTTTGTTTTTTGTGTGTGTGTGGTTTTTTTGTTTTGTTTTTGAGAGAGATTAAATACATTAGGTTTACTGTAAATTAACAAAGGTTTAGTAAAGGTATCAGAATAACTAATATAAAAATTAGTGTCTTCAATGGAAGTTGTTTAGGGAGGACAGAACAGAATTCCAATACTTCAGTCTTCTGTGCACCATTCTTACCATTCACATTTACTTATTGTACATCATTACATCTATGGAGTTTCTTAATAAAAGAAAAATTAAGCTAGAGATTTTCGGTTCTTTTTAGATTAGAAGTTCAAGGTTTTCAACTCTAATAAACTTTTTTTTTTTTCTTCTACTTAATGTGAAAATAAAATAATTCACCTTACTTTCTTGAAGTCTTTCTATTTGTGATAGGCTCCTCAGGTCAAAATACTAGGGGCATGAAATTGCTATTAGCTATAGCTATTAGAAGAAAGGAATAGACTGCAGTCTTCATTAATCACATCTAATAAAACAGATAAGAAAAGAGGGTTAGCAAAAGGTTATATCCTTGTTATCAACCTCGAACTTTAAGTTTCAGAGAAGTGATGTCAAGAAAATGACTGCTATCAATGAACTTGCTAGCTACTACATGAGTAAAGAGGACCAGGGACAGTAATTTTCCTACAATGCACAGAAGATTCATTTTCATATCACTAGGGACTCAAACATAGCATAATAATTACTACTAACATTACTAACGGTTTTTCTAACTGTTTTAAGCTTAATGAGATCAAGTTTCTGGAATTTTTTATACTTTCTAGATTTTCAGTAGGTCTAGTAAGTTGCACAACTGACTCTCAGAGGATTGTGGAGTATTTTTTGCATGTGTCATTTTTAGGGTCTTTAAGATATTTCCACCTAGAACTTCAAATGTTAAAATTAGTATCTCATAATTTTATTAAAATAAAATTAGCATAAAAAATATAAAATAGTTCCTTGTTTGTTAATAGGATGATGTCACACAGCTGTGAGTTTGCAGAAGCTATTACCACATGCTTTGGCCTCATAATAAGCTTCCAATAAATTATTTTTCAACACACAAAATTACTGTCCCTGGTCCTCTTTACTCATGTAGTAGCTAGCAAATGTTCTAACTCTAAAAAGTGTTTTGCAACATATTGTCTTGGGACATTTCATTCCTCTTGTCATTTACAGTGCTGTGACTGTCATCATGTTCCAGGAAGAAGTGTTTATTTAGCAATACTCTTTCAGCATAAAGGGAGAAAGCCTAACATAAAATGACATACAAATACCTTTGCATACTTTAAAAAGTCCACTTCTGCAAAAGTGCCTGTGTCTGCAGTAGCAGTTTTTCAACCATGCTTTGTTTTTATATTATAGTATATTATGTTTAGACTCTTTATGGCCCAAAGTACTCAAAAATCAGATTAAATCAAGAAGATGAAGCCTAGGAGTGTGAATTATGGCAAATGCATCTTTCCACTGCATATCCAGATTATCTAATGTATCTGGCAATTGATGCCATTCTGTGATGATTGAAATGCCCTAAATCTTTAAAGTTAGAAATATTTTTGCCTTAGATTACAAATTACAATATTTAAATATACACTTACAATCCGAAAAGACATGAAATGATTGGTCAAAGGAGAGATTTTGATTTTCTGCTCAAACTGTTAAGAAATAATGCTTTCATCTAAGAGCTCACCTTCATTTCATGCACAGAAAAAATTAACAGCTGTTCTCATCCTTATATATAGGAATAATTATTTTATTTTTAAAAATCTCTGAACTAATTCTGTATCATCCCAGACAATTGCTTATTTCTAATTATCTTCAATACGGTCCTGTAAAAGTTATATCAAATACATGTAGTATTTGGGCGCAGAGGAACCAAGTAAATATATCTTTAATAAACAATGTTTCTGCAGTTACTTAAATCTTACTGTCAACTGAGCTCATCCTCATAATCAGTTAGATATTGAAGATCATATTTATGTATGATAAGGTTACACATTTCCAATGTTTCACATGAAAAACTGATGCCCTCAGTAGTATAAATTCTGACCATAATACTCAAGCAACAGGACTCATAAGAAATATGTGCTGACTTTACACTTCTACATTTTATTATGGAAGTGACATTTCTGCCATTTATTGCCAACTGAGAGATGAAGTAAAAATAAAGGGCTTACAAAAGACGTCACTAAACTTATATGAAACCTTAAGTTTTTGGATTTAAATAGTACTTTAATGGAAATTTGTAGGTTATACAGCTCCGAACCATCCCAAAACATTAGAGATGGAATGGCAGTGGTCCTCCAGAGAAGGACCTTTGAGATCCAGAGTTAACAATATAAACACAAGAAGAAACTATACAAACTTCAGGAATGTAACTCAGGCTGCATGGTGTTTCCTGGCTCCAGCCAAATTTTGTCTTACACAGGTTAATAAATCGTTGTGTTTGTTTGGTTGGTTGGTGGTTTTTTTTTTTGTTTTTTTTTTTTTACATTTTACTTATTTATTTATTCATTTATTAGTGGATGAAGAAAAGATATCTTATTGGTTGGGAAGGAAACATCCAAACAAAGCAACAAAATGGATAAGTATTTTGGCCTTCAGCAGGGAAGGTTTATTTTTGCAACAAGGTTTAACATCATTTCTTGTTTCTAGGTCTCATGATTTGGACAGATGGTTAAGCTCCAGATTTTTCTCTAATGCATATTCTCCTCCTCTGAAAATGGCATACCAGTGAAAAAGGCAGTAAGAGGTAAACATAAATAACTTTTCCTCTCTCTTTTTTTTTTTTTTTCATCAGTGACATGAGTGACAAAGTCCATTCTCTGCAGAAGAACATCATATTTGTTGTATCCTCTTTGTATCCACTTTCCTTACTGCCTGCATCTCACAGCTGAGTAGACATCTCCTGTATTACAGAGTAAATATTATCTGATTTCTTACTGTTTATTTTCAAAAATATGGTCTTCAAAACACTGTGGAGAAAAAGATGAAATGGAAGCACTTGGCTCAGCCAGTCATGGTTTGCATATCTTTTTATTATCCCAGTCCATTAAAAAACTGACTGGATCTTTTAATAGTCTCTTTGTAATATTTGTGAGAGTGTCTCTTCATCCAGAGTATAATAATAGATTTCCCAATTTCACTTAATAAAAATGTGACTGATAGGAACTGAATTTCCACACTGAGAGAACTGTATTACATTTTAATTTTTGTGTGTATATCTCAATATCTTTTTTAAATAGTGATTTATTCCGTACATTGAGCAGTTATACTTTCAGAAATAGTTGCCTGTTCAGTATTTTTTTCAATGTAGACTTTTGGCTTCCATTAAACGGACTGAAACTTCATGGTCTCTACAGAAATTAGGAAATGCTATTCTGGCCTGATAATGGAAAAAGTGCATGTTTGACATGTGATACTACATGTATTTGCTGAAAGCTTATTTTTAAACTTGTAGCAAGTTTAAAATTCAGCAGCAATTGTAAAATTTCTTGCTAAGTGGTAGAAAGTTTATGTCTATTTTTTTAAAGGACAATCTTTTTAACCAGAATTAAGAAGTGTTTATAATGTAAATGTATATATATGCATATATATGCATATGTATTATTATAGCAGGGGAGAAGCTGAGAAGGGTATGGTAAGAAACAGCCATATCAGTGTTGTCATGGGTGCATGGCTAGGCTGACGCTGCTAATTAATTAGCCCTAATCAGACAGGAACAGGATAGAAGCTATGTACACAAGCTAGCTGTATTTAGATTTCATAGGTCAGATGGATTTCACCTAAGTGTGCTAAAAGAGCACAGTGTTGATAATACTCTAATGTTTTTGCTATTGCTGAGCCATGTTCTCACAATATCAAAACTGTACCTCCAGACCCCCCTCATGTTGGGGATGGGAAGACACTGGGAGAGGACACAGCCAAGAGCCAAACTGATCAGGTGGACACACCATCACACTCAGCAATTAAAACTGGGGAAAAGAGGAATAAAGGAAAGGCAGACATTCATTAATAAGGGGTGTCTTCCAAAGCAACTCTTACATATCCTGAGACTTTGCTTCCCAGAAAGTGTTTGAACCTACTGATGATAAATAGAAGGTAAGACCAATTTTGTTTGTTTGTTTGTTTGTTTGTTTCATCTTATTTTCTCCCTTTGTCCTACTGAGAAGTGTGAGGTGTGAGTGAAGCTTGGTGGGCACCTAGTGACCAGCCAACGTCAACCAACACAGAGCCCATGATGACTGGAAATGTTACCAGTAAGGGAAACAAAGACAAGTACCTAAAGAACTACTGTCCAGTTCATCTCACTCCTTGAAAAATCCCAGCTCTGGCTTCTTAGAACCATTTACAATCACATCAACACAGTAAGATAATCAGAAACAACCGACACAGAATTATCAGCCACATATCACTCCTGACTACGCTGTTCAGCTTTTGAATTGCTGGCTGTGGTGATGAAAAATAGCAGTGGGTGAAATACACCATGATTAGTAATGGCTTTGTCAGTCTTCCATTGCATTCTCACTTGGAAGTGGAGGTGGTATGAACTGCAAGTAAAAAACATTAGGTGGAATGAAAACTACCTGGTCCTGTAGGCTCAGACCAATGCCTTGACATCCAGCAGCAGGCTTCTAACAGGCAAATTAACCAGGGTCACAATATAGATACACGATACAATATAACAATTATATATTAACATATATAAAATATGACTATTATAATAAGCATCAACACTTAACTAATATAGTAAATGTGATTGACTTAACAATAGTCCATTTTTTGAACAGCATGATGCTTTGCACACCAGAGGTCTATTCTAGTCCGTATTCCATCTGTGTTTTCTCTTCCACAAAAGATTGTTGCTTTCTGAGTTCATGTAAGAGTCTATAATCTCTAACACCTTGTAAGTTAATTGTGCACTCTGTGAGGATTTTGCTGAATGTTCAAGTTGCATCATAAAATTCAACATCATAGTCTTTCTTTTTCTCTATCATTTCTTGATAAAACCTATAATTAGCTTTATCAGTGATGTGACTCTTATGAAATGAGATTTTCATAGTGAAATTACTTTACATTTATCTGCACTTTTATTTCATCTTCCAATTATTTCTCAATAATTCAACATCAAAGATACATGTATTTTGATATTTTTCAGTTTGGTTCTGTTTTTATTAACCTGACCATATTACATATTTATCAAGCACCTCAGTATTTAGGTGAATAGGTTGAACAGCATGGCCACTATCTCCTACTATCTCCTAAACTACTTCAAAATTTATTTACTTTTTCATAAACAATTATTATTTATCCATCTGAACATGTTCTCCTTTTATCCTATGACAGACTGGTTTATCTGAGGTGTTTTTGTAAAGAACAGAGCTGAAATAAATTTTGGAAAAATAAAAAAATAGTCTCTCAGTCATCAATTGATTTATACACTCATTGATTCCCTCAAAGCACCCCGTTAGATATGTGAGACACATCAGTTCACAAAATAATATTACCTTCTTTTCAGAACACCATCCCTGCAACCACTATTTAAAGAAGAGTTTACAACCCGTAGTCAGTGGTTCAAAAATTTTAACCTTGATTTCCTTTAAAACACCAGGATCTTTTGGGCCTATTCCAACCCAAAGCTTTCTTTGATTCTGTGAAAGAAAAATTCATTCTCTTCAGGATTTTTCAGAGTTTCAGTGTAAACATCAATTCTTTATTCAAGGAAGGAAGGAAGGAATTCAAAGAAAAAGCATTGCCTTCATTTTCACAAAGCTGTCTAAATTGACACAGAAAAGTGTGAGATTTCATGAGAAAAAAAAATCACTTCTGAACTTATTTTGAACTTCTTTTGAGCTGGAACTTTTTTTTTTTTTTTTCCTTCAAAAATGAAGCAATATAAAGTGAAATTATTAAAGGACGCTTTAACATACACACACACACATATACACGCACACCACTATTTACAATGTCTAACATAATTATATAAAGAATAAAGATTTTTTAAAAATAGAGGAAAGCTTTCACACTTAAACTACATCATTTGATTTGCCAGCCAAAAACAGCATGTAAAACTGTCAAACTGCATAGTGCTTCAATGTTTTAATATTTTTTCTCTATAAAAAAAAAGAAGTGAATCAAAGTACGTTTTAAATGAGCTCATGGAAAATCAGTGGATATTAATTTACTTAATCCTTTTATGGTGTGCAACATTGTAAGCCTCAAACCTCATGGATAATAGATATCTTGAATTCAGATCCTCATTTGGCAGGTAGCCCCTTTGACTGTGAAATAGTACTATTTTAGCACAGGCCTCAATCTATTTCTGACCTTTAAAAAAAAGTTGTTAAATGAGATTGATGAAGCTGAGATTTTTTATCTTCTGGAACTATCATCATGCCATATATCTGATTATTTTCCTGTTTTATGAATTTTGTACATCCTCTGACACTTCCAATTTATCAGTTATTGCTCTTCAAGTAAATTATCTGAATTTAAAGTGATTAAGTATTAAAGGTAAGGCATCATGTGTCTATCATTGTACAATCAAGTAAGTATTATCTGTCTAATTTGTTAAGGAATGTTTTAGTAATGAATCACTGCTGAGGAAAACAAATACATTTGTTACTCTATAATTATGTTTTCTACAGAAGAGTACATAATTTTTCATAAAAAAAGGTCACTAAAATCAAAATATTTTGTCCTAGAGTACCAGTTACTATGACATAAGGATAAATTTCAACAGAACGTGCTCCAATTTAGTGGGTTGATCTTAACATTCAGGTTCCTATACACCCAGAGATCACACAACTTCAAGTATTTGAAAGTTAGAACTGAGGTTGTGGAGGCACAACAGAGACCTCAATGGTTTCTAAGCAGGGTTTCCCAAATCAACATTGTGTGGTCCAGTGCTGATCCTGGTTAAAAATTTGTCTCCAACAGACCCACAGTTTCATATCTGTTATCTTCAAATCTAATTTCAATGAAGTCTTAGAATTCTTATATATTTATTTATTTATTATTTCCACAGGATATACTGATACTGATTTTAATTCCAAATTTGATTTATGTCTCAATTTCCTCAGGTGACCAAGGATGTGTGGTCAGACTAAACTTAGAAGTTACTTTCTGTATGGCAGCTCTCCTCCTCTAATAACTTTAAAAGTTTTTGGCCAAACTAACTTCAATTGTCAGATGGGTAGAGTCTATGTTTTGACAAAAGGTTTTTATTTTATTATTTTATTTTATTTTATTTTATTTTATTTTATTTTATTTTATTTTATTTTATTTTATTTTATTTTATTTTATTTTTGGAAAATAGTTGCTTTTTCTTCGACTGAGCAAACAACTCTGCAATATGACCTGAACAGTTATTAGCTGTGCTATTTACATACATAAACTTACAGGATATGTCTCACAGGAAACAGTTCTGTAGCATAGAAGGATTTCTTCCTTCCACAGGTTTCACAGACTCACCATTTCTGAATTTCTATTTTGCATTGGTGCAGTCTCACCAGGGGTACTGTGTGCAGCTGTGGGCTCCCCAATCTACAATGGGTGTTAAGCACGTAGAGGAGGGTAACAAGCCCAGCCCAAGGGCTGGACAGCCATGCTGTGAGGAGAGGCTGAGGACACTGGGACTTCCCAGCCTGGAGAAGAGGAGGCCCAGAGACGGCCTCGCTGCTCCCAACAGCTCCCTGAGGAGGGAAGCACAGCCCCTGCTCCCTAGGAGCTGCTGGCAGGGCACACAGGAATGGCACAGAACTGCTCCAGGGGAGGGTCTTTCTGGACATTGGGAAGCCTTTCTTTACCCTGAGGGTGGCCAGACACTGCAACAGGCTTCCTAGCAAGGTGCTGGGTGCCCCGAGCCTGTCCAATAGGCATTTGGACAATGCCTTGAGTACTGTGCTTTGACTTCAGGTTAGCCCTGAAGTGGTCAGGCAGTTGGACTGGATGATCTCTGAAGGTCTCTTCAAACTGAACCATTCTAAAGGAATATATAATATTTTCTTTAGAGTCTTTGAAAAGAAAAAGGGGACTATATTCCCTTTTTATCTTTGACTTTGGAAAGTAATCAACTACAGTTTGTTTCAAAGAATATGCATGCTGATGAGATATTTTAAGATTTAAGATTAAAATATTCCAGGAAACTGGAGAGTGGGGGAGTTTGTATTGAGTGAAATTATAGGCCTTATTTCATGGATTCCAGTGATCTCTGAGACATGTAACAATTAAAAGTACAGGACACCCATACATCACTGATTATTTGTCAAAATAATTTTTTTTTTTTTTTTTTTTTTTTTTTTGCTTTTGCTGCACAAAAATTATCACAGCTAAATGACAACAAAGTAAATTAGTTACTTCCAATATAAAAAGAAGTCATGTGTGTTCACTGAATGTATAAAAAGAGACTATTAAGATTTAAGACCATATTTTCTATTCTAATGAAGAATATTATTTTTCAAAGAACTTGGGAATCTGGAGAAGTCACTGTTGACTGGAACCTGTCAGACATTGTTCCAGTTTTAAAGAAAGACAAGAAAGAAGGTAATTACAGGACTGCTGAACTCACTTCAATGCCTAGTAAGATTATGGAGAAGATCATTCTGGGAGTTATTGAAAAACAATTGAAGGACAACACAATCATTGCTCATAACTAACACGGTGTCATGAGGGGGAAATGCTGTTCAACTAAATTTCCTCTTATAACAATGTTACCCACCTAGTTAATCGTGGGAAGCCAGTTGACATAATCTTTTTGGATTTTTCTTTCACAATATTCTTCTGGACAAATTGTCCAGCATATAGCTAGAGAACTACTCAGTATGATGGGTGGACAATCAGCTGTTGGGTTTGGCTCTAAGGGTTAGAGTAAGTGGGTTTACATCAAGCTGGTGGTCAGTCATTAGTGAGGTTCCCCGGGGCTCCATTTTAGGGACATCTCTCTTCAATATTTTTATAAATGACCTGGATTCAGGACTCAAATATACTCTGATTTTGCAGATGATCCTAAATTAGGAGGATCTGTTGAATTCCTCCCCTAAAAGCCCTTGAAGGTAAAGTAAATAAACAATGTGCCCTAGAAGCCGAAATGACCGATCACATGCTGTGGTGCATTAGGCACAACATTGCTAGCTCATCAAAAGAAGTGATTGTCTTGTTCTACTCTGTGCTGTATAACACAGATTAGCACCTTGAGTACAGTGTGCAGTTCTGGGCATCACAAGATAAGAAAGATGTAAAACTCTTAGAGAGTATCCAAAGGAGGGCTACAAATGGTAAAGTGTCTAGAGGGCAAGATGGATGAAGAGCAGATGTAGTCACTTGTGTTGTTCAGCCTAGAGAAGAGGAGACTGAGGGGAGGCCACATGGTAGTTTACAGCTTCCTCACAAGGAAGAGCAGGGGGGCAGGTGCTGATCTCTTCTCCCTGGTGAACAGCAACAGAACACAATGGCTTGAAACTGTGAAAAGAGAGGTTTTGGTTGGGTGTTAGGAAAAAGTTATTCACCAAATGGGTGGGTGGGCACTAAAAAAGGCTTCACAGGTAAGTCACAACAGCAAGCCTGATGGAGGTCAAGAAGCATTTGGACAACACTGTCAGACACAGGCTTTGATTTTGTGTGGTCTTGTGTGGAGCCAGGAGTTGGACTCAATGATCCTTGCATGTCCCTTCCAACTCAGGATATTCAATGATTCTACAACTGCTGATGTGTAACAAAGACTGAATTTCTGATGTAGGGCATGGTCTGGGGAAAACAGAACAACGAACTTTGCATGAAATTCAACAGCGTGGATTATTATTGTTGATAATATTTGTAGATGAAGACACAGAGACACAATTTTCTTAAAGGTCAAGATTACTCCAAATTATTCCTTTATTTTATTTTATTTTATTTTATTTTATTTTATTTTATTTTATTTTATTTTATTTTATTTTATTTTATTTTATTTTATTTTATTTTATTTTATTTTATTTTATTTTAGGGTTATAAAAGACCAACTCTTTGCAAGCTGTAGTAAGTCCAAGGCAAATATAAGGAAAGATGGATCAAGCATCTCTGATGATCTTTTAAACATTTTTATTTATTTATTTTTTCAACAGACATGCATCCTTATTACTAAAACATATATGAATAGTGTTTCCAATCCATCATTAAAAATAATGATTTGACATAGTGAACGAAAAATTTGTAATGAAAGACACAACACCTCAATGTACCTGTTTCACAATAGAGTTCATTGGGAATATGACTGCATTTGAACAGAATTAACTGAAGACAATGTGAATTTTTTAAGATAGAAACTATTTTTCTCATAAGATTAATCTTTGGTTGAACACTAAGAATTTGAAAGGACCTTGTCCCCTGTCATTTGGAGTTATTATAGGTCTTTTTAAGCATTGATATAGACTTTTTGAAAACATGAATGAATGAATAAAAACTGAAAGATTTTACTACCTATCATTAGCACCACATGTTTTAATCTGAAATATCATTTCCACATTTCTTCTGAATGGAAGATGAAACATACTGCACAAAATACAGGCAGAGACTAGAATATGTAGTTCATAGCAGCATTATTTATTTAATTATTTAATTATTTAATTATTTCAGACATTTATATGGAAACATTACATTAAATTCCTTCTGGAGCTGGATTTATTTTTATTTTTTTTTATTTTTTATTTTTTGGAACTATGAGAATTACCTCTAACTCAACACATGGGCAATAAAAAGTAAAATTAAGTCTGTATTATCTTTCTTTTTTAAGAACTATCTGTTCTTATATCAACAAAATAAACCTTGTTACATCATTTAGTTTCTGCTCAGGTTGAACATTGCCCTTGTAATTCAAAACAAACATTTAAGAAAAATAAAATTGTATTTATTATGAATATATATATTATAAATTATAAACTAAATTATATCTCTGTATAACGTAAGTAATAATCACACAATAACCAGAAGGGATCTCTAGATGGCATCTGGTCCAATCTCTCTGCTCAAAGGATAATTTAATTCCACCAATTCAGAATCTTGTAAGGGATCCTTTATTATTGTTGTTGTTGTTGTTATTACTTTCAGCGGATCTAAATTCTAATGCCAAAGTCAACTCAATCTGCGTTTCAAAGGACATTTAAAGAAGTCACACTTATCCATTCAGGTCTTCCTGATTTTCTTATTTTTAGTTGGGAAACAAAAAACACACACAAGACTTTGTTTAACTCAAGTTCAATTAACAACAAGTCATTTCACTATGTTGTACATTCTACAGGTCATTTCAATAGTAAAACACATTTTAATTTTACTATCAATGGTCTCTACAGTCCTTTAAACAATGTCTGTGTTACAAATAATGTACATTGTTTATCAGAGGGAAAGTTTCAGGCAGTATATGTTATTATCGTAAAACTTTTCATCATTGCTTAGTCACAGAAAATGGATAGAAACTAAAAGAGCCATAGTAATGGATAAGGAGAATAAGAAGTATTTCTGCTTTTCATTAAGGACATTGAGGGAAAATACTTTAATAATTGCTTTGCTTCTTTGTCAAAAAATTTTGGAGGAAGGCTTTGGATTTAGGTCACCTAATTTTTAATATGAAATAGTTCAAGTTTCAAAAAATACTATATCATTCACCTTATATTTTTAGCTACTTTGATGACTGAAGAAAGCAAATAATGAAAAAGAATCCCTAAAAATTAAACAAACAAACAAAAAAATTTGTATCTGAGAACAAAACACATGTTCCTTTCATTTAAATAGCACTTTGTCCAGAACAATCAGTACCTTGTGAAGGGAGGAATGTCTGTAAGGCGGTGAAGGGTGATAGTGTGAGTATATGCATCATGTACAGGACTAATCACAACTGCTGAACAGATACAGCTATGGGATATTTCTGAAATTCAGTAATAGTCAGTCTTAAGTCTTAAGTCTTAACTCTCAGTTCATCTCATGTTCCCTAGGAGTATGCATGCTATTGATTGGCATAGTGTGCAATTAAAGGAAAGTACAAACATTTACATTCTTGTCACACATAATACTCTCTCTGCATTTAAAAAATAAATCTCCTTTTTTTTTTTTTTTTCACCTTTGCCAAAACTTGATATTGGATGCAAAATGGAGTGAAACAGGGTTGAACACAAAGTGAATCTTGATCATTGCAAAGCAGTTGTGTTTGTTGCTCCTCCTGCCAATAACCCTGGAGAGGACTTTCAGGTATGTCCAGGTGTTAACTTTTGGTTTCTGCAGCCATCATTTCTCACACACAATGTTTTTGTTCAAGTCCCTTAAGAGAAACAATTTGTAACCACCAGGGGAGGGCTTGGTGGAATCAAACCAGAAAGAGTAATCAAAACTATCATTTTCCTATTATACAGGGGAAAATGCTTTTAAAAGAAATAATCTTGAATGTGTTTGAGTTCATTTTTTTCTAAGCAAGAGCAAACCAAGTTGTTTTGGAAGCAGACTGAATAAGATGGCTTAAGAATGAAAAATGAAGTGTATTTATCTAGTGTTAGTACAGCCAGACTACATCCAAGGTTGTTTAGACTCCGTACAGGGCTTGAGGGAATCCATCTGTAGTGACAGTAGGAACTGCAGATGGTCAGTCATTCCGGTGAAAAAAAGCAAAGGTGATGAGGAAAGTGGAATGAAATATTTCCTAACTTCCTAACAATGTTCAATTTTCTTGCAGCTGGATGTGGTTTCTCACATCTGCATTAAGAATAGTAATATTCCTTTTCTCCAGTACTAATTAAGCACATGATATTAAAATAAACACAGTTTACTTAGAGATCATGAGTAGGAGAAATGAGAGCAGTTGTGAATAATCCATATGCAAAGCAGCCAGCATCACTTACAAAACAACACTGTTTACGGCTTCTTTTTCACTAGTGTGGTTACTTTATAAAACCTTTATATTAATTTTTTGACAGCAAGTTGAACTTGTTTTGCCACCTTAGTGGACCCTCTTCTATAAAACCATGTTTTACCTAAATAATTATGGAAAGTAAGGTTTTTTAAAGATTTGAATGCCTATAAGCTCTGAGGTTATCACAAACACTGCAATACCACGTGCCTTGAGAAGGTTTTCACAGTATGTTTGGGGCTTTTTGCTACTTGTGATCATAAAGGTTAGCTAATGGTGCTTTGTTCAAATGCCAGGGTTCAAAATTCAGCAGAATTCACTGCTTTTTATCAAGACCTCACTGTAACTTGACAAAGTTTGCTGAAACAGAACATTAAAATATAAAATAAAATCAGATTGCCCAGTGTTTAGAGAAGAAATTGTTGCTTGCCAGAATTTAGTACATCTCCATATAAAATGCATGTTTCCCCTCCCCCACCCCCAAAAAAAGAAGCTTTAATTCACCCTACTCTCCCTGTCTGTCCGTCCCCTCTTCTCTCCCCCCCCCCCCCCCCCCCCCCCCCCCATCCCAAGTTTACTTTGAGCACCACATTATACTTTTATACTTCAAATAAGCTCATATAAATCTTATTAATAAGTTCTACTTTTGGTTAACTACTATTAATAAATCTAACAACATATGAAAGTCACCAGTGCTAAGCAATGGGATGGCACATTGGCAGATAACACACTTTTTTTCTAATGTAAGTGACTGCATTTGATAATTCACCACCCTTCTCAGTCTGACTGATTCTGACAAAATGCTGAACTTTTTATAACTCAGATGAGAAAGTACCATGACTGATCACGCACAACCTAGTTTCAGACAATACTTTTTAAAATTTCATTCATTAATACCTGATAAAAGCAAGAATTTAATACACCCAGACATGAGACATATATATTAAACTTACTTTATTAAATACTTTTCTGTTATGTGTGTGTGCTTCAGTTGGAGTGCCAGAAGGAGCCAGAAAGCCTTTTAGACATTTTCTGCTTTCTTACTAAAGAAAAGTTCAGAATTTTCAATAGCCTGGAATCTAAAAATCATTTAAATACGCAGATAACTCACTCTTAAAAGTAATAAACCTTAACATTGTTTTCAAGGGGAGATCTATCTTCTCTTACAGATTCCTTAATTTTTACTTTCTTTTCTCCCACTATATTTATTAGCTTTAATTTAATTATCCTTTTGTTTCACAAAGGTATACAGAATTTATTGCATGCTACTCTTTCTATTTTCATCTATTTGTTTAAACAAAGTTAGTTTGAAAATATCGGACCTGATTTTTTCCACAAAAAATGCTTATTTGGTGAAATGAAGAACCATAAATAAAGAACCATAAATAAATAAATAAAAGGTCACTGATATTTCTCCTAATTACAAGAAAATTTTACAGGATGTTGTCCAACTGATCTCTTTCTATGCATATTAGCAGGAAATCAGTAAGATCTGAGAAAGTCAGATAAAGTTCCAGTTTCATATGAAAGCCATAAAAACTACAACATTACTATTACAACAGGAACTAACAGTAAGACAAATTAGAATGCAAGTCTGCCTAAAGCTGTGCAACTCAAGTTCTTGGTACATAATTTACATCAGGTCTGGACAGGTTTTCCATTTTTATTAGATTCAATAAAAGCAGAAATAATCAGAAAGCTATATAAGAAATGAAAACACAACCAAAACAAAGAAAGGACTGAATGACAACTGAGGGGAAAAATAAAATAAAATTAAATGAAAACTGAAGTAAGAAACTGTTAAAAACTGAGTTGGAAAATAATAGGAAAATGAAAATAATTGTTAATTAATAGAAATTTAAATCTAATTTAATATGCTGCTCTTAACATCACTTACATGTTAATGATCTGCAACCATAGCAACAACAGAAATATTTATGTTCAGTTTCATTAATGAAGTTAATTAAGATAATACAAAATAAATGTGAAATGTACAGTAAATTATTTGGCCAAGTAAGTGGTGTTTTGTTTTGTTTGCTTTGTTTTGCTTTGAATTATTATTTCCGGAGATATATATATTTCTGGCCCTATATACAAATACCATAACAAATAGTAGAACTGAATATGTAGATACATGATCTAGATACAAGACAGAGAAGACAGTCATGTTGCTTACATCAGTCTAATAAGCTAAGAAGTAGAGTGATATAATTTGGTACAACATTTTTGTCTGGCCACTCTTTCATGGGTCATAGAAGTAATCCTTGCCTAGTAGTTGGAAACTGTGCTTTCTCTGTAACGCATCTCCCTAGAAGGTCATAACATTTCTTCAGAAAATTTTGGATGGTTTTAAGTAGAAGGGTTTGTGATAGCATGTGTAAATAACATAAAAGAGGTTTAAGAGAACAATTAGGGTTACAAACTATTGTGCAAACCAAGAAGAGTGTAAAGTTAGCCTTTATCAATAAATAAATAAATAAACAGAAAAATTATATATATTAAATATATAGAAAATGACCTTTTAACATTCTCCTAAGCACACCATTTTACATTCCATACAAGCTGTCACATGTCCATGTCTGTAAGGTTGGGATTAGCCAGAGCAACCCCCAACAGGGGCTGCTGTGCTGGCATGACAAATTTGTCATTAAATAACATTTAAATGTTATGTGCATATACGGCACCTTATTACAAATTGAAACACTTCAGTATAAGATCTGCAGTTATCCCTTTTGTACAAAGGAGGTAACATCCAATGCACTATGGCACCACAATATGTCATGTTTAATACCCAAAATTTCTAGAGAGGTTTATAATATTTTGATGGGAATAGGCCACCATGGTCCTGAAAGCACATCCCTGCTGGCCACTGTTTATTTTCATAAAACCAATACTGTGGACTTTTCACATTTAACCATGTGTGCTTTTGTGTAGAAACCCTTCTGGAGGGCCAACAAAGAAAGCGAACAAGAAAGAGAGAAAACATTAAACTCCGTAAGTGTTATTATAGGAGATCAGCAAAGAGCAAACACTAACTCAGCTATCTTATTTTAGATTAAAAAGTGTGCTTTGATCCCTTTACATGAAACATTGAGTACTCACTTTGGAGGAGATGAGAACTTATCATTTCTTCCTCATTAGCTAGCTAATTCCCATTGCACCTTACTTTCTGTTACTTAGTATACCAGGGCAAAGAATGCAGATTTAAAAAAAAAATAAAAATAAAATAAAAAATAAAATAAAAAAAAAAATCACTGTATTTTTCTCTGAGCAGAGAAGGGATTTATTAACTCCATATACTCAATCTTACTTCATCAAGTTTCAGCAATATTATTTCTGTAAACTGCCATTCTTCCGCCTGCTCAACTCTGGCTGGAAAACTGCAGACCCTTCAAAATGTCTATGCAAACTTTTCTTCTGCAGAAAACAGAGCTGTGTAGACAATAGCGTTAAAAGGAAGAAATGTACATTTTCTTTCTGTGATGCTGGGTGGAAAAAATGCTCTGCATCATGAAAGATCTCTAAGATCCATGGATTAAGATGAGTACTGCTGGGCCTGAGAATTTTCCCAATTGAACGAAGGCATGTAGTTTATTACCATAAACACATAAAAAAATAACATTTTTATTCACCCTTAATTCATAATCACTTCTAATCTGTGTTGTTGAAATGCTAAAAATATTTTGTTACATCCTAAGAGTCATTTTTTACCTGCACAGAGTTGTCTGTATTAAGTTAATCTATTGCCCAATATTTTGTTAACATTATCTTGGGAACGTGATGGTTGCAGTCCTAGATGTGATTTAACAAATAAGTAGTATGAAATAGCATTCTTCTTCTTGGCATGGATTAAATACCAGCTGCTTTGATATAACATGAAAAAATCTATGTCTTTCAAATGAATATAATGTTTTACAATCAGCTTGGTTCATATTATATAGGGAATTACAATTTTATTCATTGTTGTTGGGAATGATATATTCTACTACGGCATTAACCAGGAATCAAGATAAGAAGCTTTAAGACTTTAATTATAAAGGTTTTTAGCTTTAAAGATATGCAAACAAGATTAATGCTAGTGGGCTTGAAAGCTACATGCGATCTCTGATGACAACTCTTGCTTTAAGGCAAATACTTGTTTCTTAATTAAAACCCATGGTACCAAAATAAAGAGACCTATATAATCATTTTTATTCTCTAGACAGAGTAACAATCAAAATATTGACACTAGTCTCAATCTCTACACCCAGAGGTACTGTAAGAAAAGGGTGAGATTTGTAGCATTTATTCATGAA
Source organism: Aythya fuligula (assembly GCF_009819795.1). NCBI lineage: Eukaryota > Metazoa > Chordata > Aves > Anseriformes > Anatidae > Aythya > Aythya fuligula. Next base: position 79,497,315 of record NC_045593.1, on the reverse strand, counting down.
AATTTCCCACAGACCTAGAGCTGTCAGTCACTTATACTAATCACCATTATCCATACATGATCATTACATGCACAAGCCCTCACTAAAATAAAAGTACATGCATCAGATTTTATTGATGCAATTGATAAAAATTCTACTGTGTCCTTTACTTTTATTAAAGATGAATAATTGGGAGAATCTGTCTGTATTGTAGGAACTGTCATGAAGCAGTAGTAACAATGCATTAAGAATTAACCAAATAATTTTTTCTTGTACAAACGAGCCTTGTAAAAATAATGGTAGGACACAACACTTTAATGAACAACACCATCAAATGAGAAAGCACAAATACACTGGACTTTATAGTATTTACACCGAGAATGTAAATTACTCTTCAGAATTGAGTAACAGTGTAAAATAAACATATTGGAGAGTGAATACAAACTTTCTGAGACAGGAATTGTGATCTGACAAACCGAATGATGAGGAAATAACAACAACCCAGTCTAACACTTCTGTAGACTAATTTCCTAAATGCATTCTGTATTTACTTGTGAGAGAACAGGTCACAAGGGTGGGAGATGGAGTGAAAGGGGGGACAAGGGGAGCAGGTAGTGAAGGGTAGAGAGAGAAGATGGATGGGGGAAGGAAGGAGAAGAAGAGTGGGAAGAGAGGAATGGGGAAGGATAGGGATGGGACAGGGAGGAAAGGGAAGTGGGAAGGAAGGAAAAAATGAAAAAAAAGAGAGGAAAAGAAGGGAGAAAATGGAGAAAAAATAAGTTAGAAAAGGAAGGGAGAAAAAAAGAAGGAAGAAGGAAAAGAGAAAATGGAGAAAAAGGGAAAAAGAAAGGAAAAAAAAAAAAAGGAGAAAAGAAGGAGAAAGAAACAAGAAAGAAGGTAGGGAAAGAGAATAAGGATAAAGAAAGGGAAAGGGAAAGGAAAGAGAAAAGGAAAGGGAAAAATGGAAACAAACAAACTGTCGTGGTTTAACCCGGCCGGCAGCTAAACACCACGCAGCCATTCGCTCACCCTCCCCCCTCCCTCTCTGGGACGGGGGAGAGAAATGGAAAGTGAAGCCCATGAGTTGAGATAAAGACAGTTTAATAAGACAGGAAAATAATAATAACAAAAATAATAACAACAATTATAATAATAATAATACAATGGTGATAATAGGAAAGTAATAATAATATGTACAAACAAGTGATGCACAGTGCAATTGCTCACCACCCGCTGACCGATGCCCAGCCTAACCCCGAGCAGTCCGGCCCCCTCCCCCCGGCTAGCCACCCCTATATATTGTTTAGCATGACGTCAGATGGTATGGAATACCCCTTTGGCTAGTTTGGGTCACCTGTCCTGGGTCTGTCCCCTCCCAGCTCTTACTGCACCCCCAGCCTGCCTGTTGGCAGGACAGAGCGAAAGGCTGAGATGTCCTTGGCTTGGTATAAGCACTGCTCTGCAACAATTAAAACATCGGGGTGTTATCAGCACTCTTCTCATCCTAAGCCAAAACACAGCATTCCACCAGCTACTAGGAAGAAAATTAATTCTGTTCTAACTGAAACCAGGACATCTATCCACCCCTTATTCCATACCATTTATGTCATGCTCAGGTTACACTCTTTTCCAGACATTCTAATTAGTCACCTACAGTAGTCATAGTAGTGATAACATACAGTATTATATAGTAATTAACATGGTACAATTCAGTTCATGGGCTATTCTCACCCAGTATTAAATCTCCTTGCGGTACACACCGGACCTCTCCGTTCTTTTGCATCACCCACCAAGTGTATCCAGGTCCCTGAGCGAAAACAATTCCACGAATAGGTTTGCCTTTTCCTGAGGCGGGCGTAGCCCAGACTGTTTTACCCAGCATATTTCTTACGTGCACTACAGGAACTTTATCCCCATCTACAGTACGTAACAGGTTTGATTGGGCAGGTCCAGCTCGGTTGGCAGATGCCCTAGTATTGACTAACCAGGTGGCCTTTGCCAAATGCGTATCCCAATTTTTGAATGTCCCAGCGCCCATTGCTTTCAATGTAGTCTTTAACAGTCCGTTGTATCGTTCAACTTTACCAGAGGCTGGTGCATGATAGGGGATGTGATACACCCACTCAATACCATGTTCTTTGGCCCAAGTGTCTATAAGGTTGTTTCGGAAATGAGTTCCATTGTCTGACTCTATTCTTTCTGGGGTACCATGTCGCCATAGGACTTGCTTTTCAAGGCCCAGGATAGTGTTCCGGGCGGTGGCATGTGGCACAGGATATGTTTCCAGCCATCCGGTGGTTGCTTCCACCATTGTAAGTACGTGGCTCTTGCCATTGCAAGTTTGAGGGAGTGTGATGTAATCAATCTGCCAGGCCTCTCCATATTTATATTTCAGCCATCGTCCTCCATACCAAAGAGGCTTTGACCGTTTGGCTTGCTTGATTGCAGCACGTTTCACAGTCATGAATAACCTGTGCTATAGCGTCCATGGTCAGGTCCACCCCTCGATCACGAGCCCATCTGTATGTTGCATCTCTACCTTGATGGCCTGAGGTGTCATGGGCCCATCGGGCTATAAATAATTCACCTTTATGCTGCCAATCCAGGTCCACCTGAGCTACTTCAATCTTAGCAGCCTGATCCACCTGCTGGTTGTTTTGATGTTCTTCAGTAGCCCGATTCTTGGGCACATGAGCATCTACGTGGCGTACTTTCACAGCCAGGTTCTCTACCCGAGCAGCAATGTCTTGCCACAAAGCAGCAGCCCAGATGGGTTTGCCCCTACGCTGCCAGTTGTTTTGCTTCCATTGCTGTAACCATCCCCACAGGGCATTTGCTACCATCCATGAATCGGTGTAGAGATAGAGAACTGGCCATTTTTTCTCGTTCAGCAATGTCTAAAGCCAGCTGAATGGCTTTCACTTCTGCAAACTGACTCGATTCACCTTCTCCCTCAGCAGCTTCTGCAACTCGTCGTGTAGGACTCCATACAGCAGCCTTCCATCTCCGATGCTTCCCCACAATACGACAGGACCCATCAGTGAACAGGGCATATTTATTTTCATTCTCTGGTAACTGGTTGTACAGTGGGGCTTCTTCAGCACGACCCACCTCCTCCTCTGATGATATCCCAAAGTATTTGCCTTCTGGCCAGTCCATAATCACTTCCAATATTCCTGGGCGACTGGGGTTTCCTATTTGAGCCCGCTGAGTAATCAGTGCAACCCACTAGCTCCACGTAGCATCGGTTGCATGATGCGTAGAAGAGACCCTTCCCTTGAACATCCAGCCTAGTACCGGCAATCGGGGTGCTAGGAGGAGCTGCGCTTCAGTACCGACCACCTCCGAAGCAGATCGAACTCCTTCATATGCTGCCAATATCTCCTTTTCAGTTGGAGTATAGCGGGCCTCAGATCCTCTGTATCCCCGACTCCAAAACCCCAGGGGCCGACCTTGAGTTTCCCCAGGTTCTTTCTGCCAGAGGCTCCAGGTGGGGCCGTTCTCCCCGGCTGCAGTGTAGAGCACATTCTTTACATCTGGTCCTGTTCGAACTGGCCCAAGGGCTACTGCATGGACTATTTCCTGCTTGATTTGTTCAAACGCTTGTCGTTGTTCAGGGCCCCATTCAAACTCATTCTTCTTACAGGTTACTTGGTAGAGCGGGTTTACAATCAGACTGTAATTTGGGATGTGCATTCTCCAAAACCCCACAACACCTAGGAAAGTCTGTGTTTCTTTTTTGTTAGTTGGTGGAGACATAGCTGTTATTTTGTTGATCACATCCATTGGGATTTGACGACGTCCATCTTGCCATTTTATTCCTAAAAACTGGATCTCTCATGCAGGTCCTTTGACTTTATTTTGTTTTATGGCAAAACCGGCTTTCAGAAGGATTTGGACTATTTTCTTCCCTTTCTCAAAAACTTCCTCTGCTGTGTCACCCCACACAATAATGTCATCGATGTACTGCAGGTGTTCAGGAGCTTCCCCCTGCTCTAGCGCAGACTGGATCCGCCCATGGCAAATGGTAGGGCTGTGTTTCCACCCCTGGGGCAGCCGATTCCAAGTATATTGGACTCCCCTCCAAGTGAAGGCAAATTGTGGCCTGCACTCTGCTGCTAGAGGGATGGAGAAAAATGCATTAGCGATATCAATTGTGGCGTACCACTTGGCTGCCTTCGATTCAAGTTTGTACTGAAGTTCCAGCATGTCCGGCACTGCAGCACTCAGTGGTGGCATCACTTCGTTCAGGCCACGATAGTCCACTGTTAGTCTCCACTCGCCGCTAGACTTTCGCACTGGCCATATGGGACTATTGAAAGGTGAATGAGTCTTGCTGATCACTCCTTGGCTCTCCAATTGATGAATTAGCTTATGGATGGGAATCAGGGAGTCTTGGTTAGTGCGATATTGCCGCCGCTGCACAGTTGTGGTAGCGATTGGCACTTGCTGTTCTTCGACCCTCAGCAACCCCACAACAGAGGGGTCCTCTGAGAGACCAGGCAAGGTAGATAATTGTTTAATGCCCTCTGTCTCTAAGGCAGCTATACCAAAAGCCCACCGGAACCCTTTTGGGTCCTTGCAATATCCTCTTCTAAGATAGTCTATGCCAAGGATACATGGAGCATCCGGGCCAGTCACAATGCGGTGCTTTTCCCACTCATTCCCAGTCAGACTCACTTCAGCCTCCAATACAGTCAACTGCTGAGATCCCCCTGTCACTCCACAAATATAGATGGGCTCTGGTCCTTTATAGCTCGATGGCATTATAGTACATTGTGCACCGGTGTCTACTAAAGCCTTATACTTCTGTGCGTCTGATGTGCCAGGCCATCGAATCCACACAGTCCAATAAACTCGATTGTCCCTTTCCTCCCCCTGGCTGGAGGCAGGGCCCCCCTAATCCTGGTCAGAATCTTCTTCATTTCTGTGTTTGAAGGACTGTCTGCTGGAAGTTGGAGCAGCAAACTTTTCAGAGAATCCCTTTTTCTTGATTGTTTTCTTTTGCAACTCACGTACCCGTGCCTCTAGGGTCGCAGTAGATTTTCCATCCCATTTTCTCATGTCCTCTCCATGGTCTCGTAAGTAAAACCACAGGGTAGCACGGGGTGAGTACCCACCATATCGTCTTCCTTGTGTGGATGAACGCCTACCCCTGATAGCTGAGACACTGCTTTGTACAGGTGCAGAGGAGAATAATCTCTCTTCAAGTTGGTGAACCTTTTCAGAAAGTTTCTCCCAAGTGTTCTCTTTTGGTCGGTGGACACTGGTTGGTTCAGGTGGGGAGGATGATAGATTCTCTTCAAGTTGGTGAACCTTTTCAGAAAGTTTCTCCACAGCTGAGACGCAGGCCTGTAAGGAAGAAGAGAGACTTTCTTCGTACTGCCGGAGTTGTTTAGCCACTTCATCCACTGTGGGTTCCTCATCCTCTTTCCAGGCCATTATTGCCAATGAGCTGGCATATGATGATGGTGCACTCCGTACAAACTTCCGCCACATGGGTCGTGTACACCTGACTTCATCTGGATCTTTGGATGTTTGTCTGAGGTCTGGATCCTCATAAATCACTTCCCGTATGGCTAATTCCCTCAGGTACTGGATTCCCTTCTCCATAGTGGTCCACTTGACTGGTAGACATAAAAGTTCTTCCTTGAAGGGATACCTTTCCCTCACAGCTGAGAGGAGACGCCTCCAGAGGCTGTGAGATTGTGCTCCATCTGCAATTGCTTTGTCAATGCCTGCGTCTCTAGCAAGGGATCCCAGTCGCTTGGCTTCCCTGCCGTCTAATTCCACACAATTGGCTCCAGAGTCCCAGCATCGGAGCAGCCAGGTGACAAGCTGCTCACCTATACAGTGACCAAAATCTTTTCGCACATCTCGTAACTCACGCTCGTTTAGGCTTCGGGTAGTTACTGTTGATTTTTCGGCATCCTCATCTTCCTCCTCCTGAACCCTTGATGGCCCAGCGTCGTCGTCGTCTCCGTCGTCTCTATACCTAGATTTGGCAGAAGACTCTCTGCGTTCTAAACTACCTGAATCTCTATACCATTTTTTCACCTTCTCTACAGGGGCAGCTTGCACTGCTACTGCTCGTTTCTCTGACCCCGTTACAGGGTCTGCCTCAGAGGTTGGAATACCCTCTGCAGGGTCAGCTTGCACTGCTACTGCTCGTTTCTCTGACCCTGTTACAGGGTCTGCCTCAGAGGTTGGAATACCCTCTGCAGGGTCAACTTGTACTGCTACAGCTCGTTTCTCTGACCCCGTTACAGGGTCTGCCACAGGGGTTGGAATACCCTCTGCAGGGTCAACTTGCACTGCTACAGCTCTTTTCTCTGACCCAGACACAGGAGCTGGAGCGGCTGCAGGAGCTGGAGCAGCTGCAGGAACCGGAGCTGGAGTGGCTGCAGGAACTGAAGTTGGAGCAGTTGCAGGAGCTGGGACTGGAGTAGCAGCAGGAGCTGGAACTGGAGCGGCTGCAGGAGCTGGGACTGGAGCGGCTGCAGGAGCTGGAACTGGAGCGGCTGCAGGAGCTGGGACTGAAGCGGCTGCAGGAGCTGGGACTGAAGCGGCTGCAGGAGCAGGGACTGAAGCGGCTGCAGGAGCTGGGACTGGAGCGGCTGCAGGAGCTGGGACTGGAGCTGCTGCAGGAGCAGGGACTGAAGCGGCTGAAGGAGCTGGGACTGGAGCGGCTGCAGGAGCTGGGACTGGAGCGGCTGCAGGAGCTGGGACTGGAGTGGCTGCAGGAGCTGGAACTGGAGTGGCTGCAGGAGCTGGGACTGGAGCTGCTGCAGAGTCCACCGTAGGGGTCACAGTGGCCGTTGGATCTGTCACAGGGCTTGGAGTGGCCGCAGGGTCTGTCACTAAGTTGATAGCAGTATCAATGGCAGCTCGATAGGCATGAGCCAGGCCCCAGCATGTTACAATGATTTGTGTTACTTTGGAACTGCCAGAATCATGATACCTTTTTCTCAAGCATTCTGCCAGTTTTTGAGGATTTTGCAGTTGTTCAGGGGTGAATTTCCAACACACTGGGGGTGCCAACTGCTCTAGATGCCTGCCCATATCCTCCCATACTCCCTGCCACCCACAACTATACTGCCTCCGGGCAGATCTCCGGATGAGCTTCCTAAGTAGTTGTTTAACTTTAAGCAGAACCTGAAGTGCATTCAGGAGGCAGAACAACAAGACTATGCTGGTCTGAGTATCCCAAGGATATTCAATATCTTGGAGAGCTATTGTAGCAAGCTCGGAGGGTAAGAGGGTGGTGAAGGAGGAAGGCATAGTGATCCAGGAGGATACAGGGGTGGTGAAGGAGAAAGGGAGAGTAATCAAGTAAGAAAAAATATCTTCCCCTTTCCCCTCCACAGATTGACTCCCTAATGGAAAAAAACAATAGGTATAATTGCTAATAGTTTCCAAGATACAGTTTCCAAAATACAGAGTCGACGATGTAACTGAGTACAAATACCAAGTTAGAGTCATGACCAGATATCTCATCGTCTCACAAGCCATTGCTACAACACTCAGTACCATAATGATCTGAAACCAGGGCCCAGAGAGGATAAACAACATGACAGAGAGCAAATACGGAAAATAATGTACTATAATACTCAATTTGGAAAACAGGCGCAGCAGAGTTGAGATTAAAGCAATCAGCATTATGACAAGTGACTATTAAGCAGGTCTAATACTTATACCAATTTTAGTTTAACACACTGTGGTCAGATCTGCCGTTATCTCAACCTTTCGAGCCCCACGTTGGGCGCCAAAAAGACTGTCGTGGTTTAACCCAGCTGGCAGCTAAACACCACGCAGCCGTTCGCTCACCCTCCCCCCTCCCTCTCTGGGACGGGGGAGAGAAATGGAAAGTGAAGCCCATGAGTTGAGATAAAGACAGTTTAATAAGACAGGAAATTATAATAACAAAATAATAATAACAATAATAATAATAATAATAATACAATGGTGATAATAGGAAAATAATAATAATATGTACAAACAAGTGATGCACAATGCAATTGCTCACCACCCGCTGACCGATGCCCAGCCTAACCCCGAGCAGTCCGGCCCCCTCCCCCCGGCTAGCCACCCCTATATATTGTTTAGCATGACGTCAGATGGTATGGAATACCCCTTTGGCTAGTTTGGGTCACCTGTCCTGGGTCTGTCCCCTCCCAGCTCTTACTGCACCCCCAGCCTGCCTGTTGGCAGGACAGAGCGAAAGGCTGAGATGTCCTTGGCTTGGTATAAGCACTGCTCTGCAACAATTAAAACATCGGGGTGTTATCAGCACTCTTCTCATCCTAAGCCAAAACACAGCATTCCACCAGCTACTAGGAAGAAAATTAATTCTGTTCTAACTGAAACCAGGACACAAACAAACAAAAAGAACAAAAAGGCAAAAATGTGAAAAAAAAAAATCAAAAAAGAAGAAAAGGGTGGAAAAGGTAAAAAAAAAAAAAAAAAAAGTGAAAAGGATGAGAAATAAGAATAAGGCGGAAAAGAAAGGAAAAGGGGGAAAAGAGTGAAGGGGAAGGCAGGAGGGAAAAGGGATAAAATCAGGGAAAATGAGGAAAAGTACTGATAAACAAGAAAAAAAAAAAAAAAAAAAAAAAAAAAAAAAAAAAAAAAAAAGGTCTTCTGGAAGTATACACTTCAGTTATTAGAGAGAGAAAACTTAAGCCCATACCTAGGAAAGAAAGAGGAGCTCCTACTAGATTAGTCGATTAGAAATGCCCGAAAGATGTGGAAGGCAGTAAAGAACATAGAAGGCAAATCTGAATGACTCAAGGAACAATGAACATATCCCCATAAATTTCTCAGTGTATCAGTATGTAACCGCTTGTATGTGGCAAGGTTTTGATAGCAGATGGCTGCCATGGTTGCCTCTGTGAGCAGAGCCCAGCAGCTGCGCCATGTCAGAGAGGAGCCAGCTCCAGCTGCTCCAAAAGGGACCCACCACTGGCCAGAGCCCGGCTGTGAGTGACGCTGGTTGGGCCACTGGGAGAACAGATTGAAGAAAGGGAAAAAAATGTTGTGCTACGGCAGCTGGGAGACAGGGGTGAGAAAAGAGAGTGAACAAGCCCTGCAGCTTTCAATGTGAGTGCAGAAGGAGGGCAGGAGGTGCTTTGGTCACCAGAGCAGAAGTTCCCTTGTGTCCCATGGAGAGGTCCTGGTTAGAAACTGTGACCTTCAGTGGTCTGTCCTGGGACTGGTACTGTTTAATATCTTTGATTAATATCAATGACACAGAGAGTGGGATCAAGAACACCCTCAGCAAGTTTGCAGATCACACCAAGCAGCTGACACAACAGAAGAAAGGGAAGCCATCCAAAGGGACCTGGACAAGCCTGAGAAGTGGGCCCATGTGAACCTAATCAGGTTCAACAAGTCTAAGTGCAAGATGCTGCACCTGGGCCGGAGCAATCCCAGACATGAGTACAGACTGGAAGAAGAAGCCATTGAGGGCAGCCCTACAAAGAAAGAACTGGGAGTTCTGGTCGAGGAAAATCTCAACACGAACAAGCAGTGCATGCTTGCAACTCAGAAGGCCGATTGCATCCTGGGCTGCATCTGCAGAGGAGTGGCCAGCAGGTCAAGGAAAGTGATTGTCCCTCTCTGCTCTACCCTCATGAGGGCCCACTTGGAGTACTTCATCCAGGCCTGGAGCTGTGCAGGACAAGAAATATGTGGATCTGTTAGAGCAGGCCCAGGGGAAGGAAGGCTATGAAACTCAGAAAAGTGCTGGATCAACTTCTCCTATGAAGAAAGGCTGAGAGAGGCGGGGCTGTTCATCCTGAAGAAGAGAAGGCTCTGGCATGACCTTATTGCAGCTTTTCAATATTTAAAAAGGGCCTATAAAAATAAATAAATAAATAAATAAAATAAAATAAAAGAGGAGGGCAACCTTTTATATATGAGATACATATATATATTTATATATATAAGAGCAACCTTTTTTATATGTTATCTGTTTATATTTTTATACTTTATACTGAAAGAGGGGAGATTTAGATTAGAGGTTAGGAGGAAATTCTTCATTCAGCGGGTGCTGAGGCACTGGAACAGGTTGCCTAGAGAAGCTGTGGATGCCCCATTCCTGGAGGTGTTCAATACAAGGTTGGATGAGGCCCTGAGCAATCTGATCTAATGGGTGGCATCCCTGCCAATGTTAGGGAGGGGTGAGAAGTAGATGATCTTCAAAGTCCTTTTCCTTAGGACCTAACCCAAGCCATTTTGTGGTATTTAAACTACAAAGGTATCATTTCTACTGAAGTGTCAAGAGAAGGGTGCAACAAGAGCCAAGACGAAGCAAATGAAGTCTAGATGACATTCTCATGTTTGAAAAAAGTCAATCCATTTGAGCAAATTAATTCCTTGGGCCACGTCAGAATGAGTTTTCTGAAGTTTGTTCTAAACACAAAGAAGACAGTCGTTCTGTTAAGGAAGGCAGAACAAATTAGTACTAGCACAAATTATTTTGGGCATGTCTGAAGGCAGAGAGAAAAATAAGGCAGTGCTATGACAAATGCAATTAAACATTCAGATATGAAACATTCATTATTGGAAAGAATGCCACAGATTTCAATGAGGATAAAAAAGATACTTCCTTTTACCTGATATTCAGCTAGATTCACAGGTGCCTTACAGTAAGGAGGAAAAAAAAAAAAAAGAAAAAAGAAAAAAGAAAAACAAAACAAACAAACAAACAAAAAAAAAGATAAATATAAGATTTGTAAAATAAAGAAAGAAATTAATAGAAAGACAGACAAAGGAGCAAGAGAGATGGAGGATTATTTCCCAAAAATATTTGGCTCTTATTTTACTGATTCCATGAATTTCAAGAATTATCATCCCCTTTGCCCTTCCAGTCTCTTTTTTTTCCTTTCCTCATTCATCTGTCATCCTTTGATGGGACACTACCACAACTTTAATTATTCTTCTCCTCCAAAATTGAAAGGTTTGAAAGATGAATAATGTACCAGTACACAGAGCTTTATCTTTTGTTTTACTAACAGTTTGACCTTAAGATGATAATTTGTGTTAACTATGACCACCAACCCAAAGGGACTAAAACTAATTAAAATATAACCAAGAAAAAGAAAGTGCCAGAATAAATTAGTGATTTCTTAAATCCAAGGGAAAAAGGAATTTAGAAAAAGCAATTTCGATCTACAATAACTTCTCTGCATTAATCATAACTACATAATTTTTACACATCTGATTTAAGTCTAAATAGGAGACCAATCTAAATGTTTCCACTACATAAAAAAAGATTATACATATTTTAAAAAGACATATTTTTAAAATAATCTTACGATGCTTGTATGTACTAATAATCGAGTGTTTATTGCAAAACTTCAATCACTTATTTTGAAAAGACAAACAAATAAGTTATTAAATAAATACACAAACATAACACACACGATCCTCTACATTGCAAAAGGTAAACAAATGCTGTATGTACCAATGCAAACTATTCTTTGAGAAAATTCTGGAAGGTTAACAAAACATGACTGCTACTGAAAAAGTGGAATAAGAAAACCATCCTGTGTGTACAATAGATCAACTCACAACTATAAAATATACATTTGTTTATACATAATTTAAATTTCAATTAAACCGTATAATTAATCTCCATAAACTATATATATCAAATGGCCTAACACCAGAGTATAAACTTGCAGAAATGTATTCTTACAAATATCAGCAAGAATATAGTCAAAAGACCAGAAACAATCTATTACTATTAGATTCAAAATAATTAAGTTGGCACAGCTGTTCAACAACATGCATGTTGTAAAATAAACAAGTAGGAAAAACTGCAATGTGATATTTTGGTGCAAAACCACCAAACATATGCTATAAAATCATATCTCGGGAACAATTTGGTGGTATTTTCAACTCTTTGGAATTCTTTGTGAAGTTTTGGGTCCCCATGCAATAATGATGGTGATAAACTGGGGCAAGTTCAGCAGAGAGTCACCAAAATAGTTGGGAACTCAGTCTGTGAGGAGAAGCTGAAAGAGAGAGGATTGTTCACATTGGAGAAAATAAGGGAGGGACCTAACAGGAGCTTCCCAAAGCCCTTAGTGAAAGATAGTTTTATTGCTGAGATGGTCATGCAACGTACAGAAAGAGTAAGAGTGTGGGTAGGTCATTCGTATGAAGGTGCTCAAACGTTTTCTGTAGTGACCCCTGACTGATGCCAAGCTTACTTACTTATGACATATGAAACAACTACAGAAATGATGTCAAATCATAAGAGGCAGAAGTAAAGCATTGAGAGAGTTTTGTCATGACTGTTGATTATGAAATATTGAGAAGCATGTGTAGTTGAGCTGAATAAAGAAAGACTTTCTCTTTTTATGTAATGACTGATAATGACATTGATCAGATCTTAGTTTGCACTTTTTTTTTTTTTTTTTTTTTTTTTAGCCATGGTCACAAATTAAAATTTATAAAGATTGGAAGAGCTTTGTAGAAATGTCAGGAAAAGTGTTGTTTTGTTTTGTTTTGTTTTGTTTTGTTTTCCTAAAGCCTTACTGTAAAAACAGCTTTACTGGGAAGTATTAAAATGAACTCATACCATCTTCACTGATTAGCCTTTTGTATCAACAAAGGACCTACTCTAAATTTTAAATTTTATCTTTTTAGTATCACAGAATAACTTATGTCAGCAAAGACCTCACCAAGTGCAACCGTTAATCTAAAACTGAAAGCCTACCACTAAACCATGTCCATGAGAACCACATGGTTGGTTTCGCTGGGAAGTTTGTTCCTATGCCTCACAAACTTTCAGTGAAGATTTGTTTTTTCCTAATATCCAACCTAATCTCCCCTTGCGCAACTTGAGGTCATTTCCTCGTCTTACCTCTTGTTGCTCAGGAGAAGAGACTGACCCCATCCCACTACAATCTCCTTTGAGGTAGTTGTAGACAGTTATAAGGTCACTCCTAACTCTTCTTTTCTCTAGACTAAATAACCCCAGTTCCCTCAACAGCTCCCCATAAGACTTATTCTCTAGACCCTTCACCAGATTTGTTGCTCTTCTTTGGACATGCTCCAGCAACTTGATTTAGGCAGCCAGCATGGGTTCATGAAAGGCAAGTCGTGCTTCTCCAACCTCATCGCCTTAAATGATCATGTGACCAGACTGGTAGATGAGGGAAGGGCTGTTGATGTAGTCTACTGAGACTTCAGCAAAGCCTTTGAGACAGTCTCCCCTGTCTATGGTGTCTTGTCTCCCTCATTCTCTCCAGTCTTCTCCACAGTCTATGGTCTCCCCCATTCTATGAGAGATTCTACGGGAAGTTCTACAGGAGATTCTGTGGGAGGTTCTATGTCCTGTTCTGTGGAAGATTTCTATGCCCCATTCTACAGGAGGTTCTATTGGCACATATCAGGACATTAGTATTCTCCTCAGGAAACTGTCTGCTTGTGGCCTAGACAGGTATACTCTTCTCTGGGTAAAGAACCATGCCCAGCTGGTTGTGGCTAATGGAGTTAAGTCCAGCTGGCATCACATTACAAGTGGTGTTCCCCAACAGTCGGTACTGGGGCCTATCTAGTTTAATATCTTTATTGATGACTTGGTGAAGGGATTGAGCATACCCTCAGTAAGTTTGCAGACAACACCAAGTTGGGAGGCAGTGTCAATCTGCCTGACAGTAGGGTGGCCCTTCAGAGGGATCTGGATAGGCTGGACTGCTGGGCTGAGATGAATTGGATGAGGTTTAACAAGGCTAGGTGCTGGGCTCTGCACTTTTGCCACAATAACCCCATGCAGTGCTATAGGTTATTTATAAGTACTGTGTTCAGTTTTGTGTCCCTCACTACATGAAGGACATCAAGGCCCTGGAGTGTTTCCAGAGAAGGGTAACAAAACTGGTGAGGGGTCTGAAGAACAAGTTTTAAGAGGAGCGGCTGAGGTAGCTGAGGTTGTTTAGTTTGGAGAAGAGGAGGCTCAGAGGAAACCTCATTGCACTCTACAATTTCCTGAAGTGAGGTTTTGATGAGGAGGGGTCAGCCTCTTCTTTCAGATAACTATTGATAGGAATCAAGGAAATGGCCTCAAATTGCACCTGGGGAGATTTAGATTAGATATCAGGAAAAACTTTTTCTCTCAAAGAGTGGTCAGGCGCTGGAATGGCCTGCCCAGGGAGATGGTGGATCAGTGTTCAAGAAGCACCTGGACAAGGTGCCATGAGATATGATGTAGTAGCTTAGTGGGTAGTATTAGTGATAGGAGGACAGTTGGACTAGATGATCTTGTAGGTCCTTTCCATTCTTGTGTTTCTATGATTCTATAATAAATTCTCTAGATTGAACATACACTGTTTAGCTGAAAGACAAAATCCCATGTGTTTTTTTGTTTATTTGTTTGTTGTCCTCCTCAGGATCTAAACTAAGATTTAAGAATTTTTATCTGAAGCCCCAAAATTCGGTTTCCTTGTAGTTATAAATCTCAGAGATTATGCATAATCTGAGAGGAGTAACAGATTCTGTAACAAAGAACATGTCTCTCTAAATTAAATCACAAAATGTTCATTCAACAAAGCTATAGCAGCCAATTTTTACTGTTATTTTCAATGAGGATCATTGAAAATGAACCCCTCAACCCCTGCCCAAACCCAGAATTCAAAATAAACTCTTTATTTATTTATTTTTAATTTATTTTTATTAGAAAAAGGATTGTGGTCTGATTTTGTTCTCAGATTGCCTTTGCAATATTGAGCCTGCTGTTTTACTCTTTAGGAAATCCTACCTGTGAGACTATTTGAATTAAGTGTTTAAACATCTAAGTTGTTGAATGGCTAGTGCTGTTACCTCAACCGGAAATCTTGCTTTTCTCTTTATGTGTACAAATTGTTTCTGATAGTTTTGAGTTGTGTTTTAGAAAAACAAGGCCTTTTTACAAAATATTATATACGGTACACTGTGCACAAGCATGTGACATCAAAGAAAAACTATATATTTTCACCCAGATAACAGCAAGTCAGAAATAAAACAAACAAAAAAACTTGCAGCATGGTTCTTTTTAGAAGTTCAAGAATATAAATTAAAATATAAAGTTATTAAAGTAAATACTTTGTACTATAATACCCTGTCATCTCCAAATCTTAACTTATGTATTTTTATTTAGAACTGATTGAGTCAGACAAATACAATCCCATTCTTACATAATTATCTCCCTATAAATTATAATTTTATTTGAAATAGCAGACTGACGAGTATTCAGTTTCTCACTAGAAAGAACAGTTATGTTTTTAAGTAAACAAAGACATCAAAAATTGAAAACATTCTTATGTTGTCTGCCAAAATTCTCTAAATATGGCATGATTTTTAGACTTCATTCTATTGCAAAGATTGATAAAGTCTGTTATCAAACATCATATACTTAAATATTGTAGGGCAATCTCAAAGATCTCTGACTAAAAATTAACTCTGACATCTGCACAATAGATCACTGAAGAAAGATTATGCATTGTAATTAAATCAGTTTAGTAAGATATTAAGGGAATCACTAACATTTTCTGAATATGCAGTTCTCACTAAATCTAGTAGTTCTATACTAGCCTTCAATGATATTTAAAATTTATTCAAATGTCAACAAAATTAACACAGTACATGCCACTATTTCTTCCACATCAGAAGTCTTAGGCTTCTACAAAACATCTACATCCTTCTTTTTTCTAATACCCTATGACCACAAAATTGGAAAAGTTATTTTTCAAATTATTTTCCTCTCTTTGCAGACCAAATTAATAAATAAATAAAATGCTGAGCAGAAAGAAGGCATGCTGGGAGGCACAAAATCAGAAACAAAATAATGTGCTCTTTATGCTCAATACTCTGTGTGTGGATGAATTCAAACACACTTCCAGGAAAAATAAAATCCTAAGGTCAGGAAGGAAAAAAGTCAATATTATACCCAAACATTGATACAAAATACTGATACTTCAATACCTTATTTTCCAGAACCCACAAAATTTTGATTTGAGATCAGTCTTCAGAGACTTCCACTGTCTCTGGGTGACATGAATAAGGATTCTTCCTTTGCAGCCCATAAATGTTGATAGTATATTGTTAGCTTAAAAATAAAAACAAATCTAGTTTTGTCATGAAAAACACAGCAGTATATGTTAAGGATTATCCTGGTTGCTTTGTTAAATAAATAAACATCAAATGGATTATAAGTAAATCAAGCACAGTAAATAAAATGTGACTTATCTATATAAATGATTAGTTGTCATTTTTTAAAAGTTGCATTAAATACTTGTTTAATAAAAAACTACTTTATCAACACTTGGAATTATAATATCACCTTCATTTCAGGTATTAAAAATACATTTCTAAGCCAGTTTGGACTAAAAATATTTAGGGAAGTGAATTTTACGGAATTGAATTTACCACTCACTTTATAAATAAGAAAATTTAATCAATATATGAAGTTGTTAGAGACATAACAGAGATATCCTGGTGAAGGATATCCTCCTGCTCCTGCACGGGCTCCTCTCCATGGGCTGCATCAAAACCTACATCCCTGATATCACCCCTGTGACTTAACCTGCAGACCATCTTGTTAGGTGCAGCCAATTGGTTATTGAGATGTACAGAGGTGATTTACATTCTTTAGACAATGAATTAACAGATCCAAGGCAATATGTTCTTCTTCACAACAGTTACCTGCAATGCACTCTTTAGCAAGAATGCATTTCAGGTATAGAATGCTAAATAATATGGTAACTGAAATGACATCTAGCAGGAAAAGTGCAGTCATTTAGCTATTACTATGCCAAATCTGTTATAGAATAGGAACAAACTATTTCAAACACATTACTAGACCAGGCAGGAGTTTCAAGCCTTTTTAGCTCTCCTGGTAAATCTTCACCTGACATTGAAGACAGCTGGCAGGGTTTTGTCACACACCTTTTAAGCCTCTCAGGAGCAAAGGATAACATTGTTGGCAGGAGCTTCTGACAAAACCATGTTGAGTGGGATGATCAAGCAGCTTTAAAACTAGAATGCAATTTCCTTGCTGATCCTCCACGTCATAATAGCTTCTTGGCTGCACCAAGTCCTTTTCTGAACCAGTAAATATCTCCTTAGGGAGAAAATATGCATCAAACACTACATATAATCACATTGTTTTTTGTTTGTTTGTTTGTTTTTTCTCTTGGGATATATTTCACGGGTGATGAGAGCTTAGGTCAGTAAAATGCTGGTTCGAGCAAAGCTCACAAGCTTATGCTTAACTTCAATCATACAAACATTTACATTAAAAAGTCAGAATAACTTGTACTTTACATTTAATATATGCTTGAGAGATTCACTAAGATCTCAAAGAAAATGTGATGTTAATATATCTAAATGAAATATATATATATATATATAAATATATATATATAATCTGCAGTGTTATATAGGGAATTCCATGAGAAACTATTTTACTGGATACATTCAGCAGACACTCAGAATACTGAAACTTCACATTTTCTTTGTTGAAATTTCATACTTAGCAAGTGAAAGCCTCAATTTTATAATCATTTCCATACAATAAATATAGGATTGTGTGCACATTTACATGTATGTGACACCAGATATTCATGTGCATTATGAGTGTAGACTTTTATAATTTTGATTTGCAAGAAGGTATTCAGTTCTGTATTCACTATAAAATGCTCAGGAAGATACAAAACTGTACAGACTAATTTATACTGATTTTGCTGTGAAAAAGTAGGTTTCAATGCTATCAACAGACTGCATCATAAATGGGGACAGCTATTCATGATCACATTAATTTTGAATTAATTTTGGTGTTGTTTGTTTCTGTAGTGGTTTTACTCAGGTGGGCAGCCGAGCTCCACCACAACTGCTCTCTCACTCCCCTTCCTCAAAGGGAAAGAGGGAGAAACTAGTATGGAAGGGGCTCCAGTGTTGAGATCACTCAACAGTTATCGTGACAGGCAAAACAGATGCAGAGTAGGGAGATGAGTAAAATTTATTGCCTTCTACTATCAAGCTAGCAAAGTGAGAAAAAGGAAAGAAACCAAAAACACCTTCCCCCCATCTACCCTCTTTCACCTCCTCCACCCGAGTCGCGCAGGGAACAAGGACTGGGGGCTGCGGTCAGTCCCTGACACTTTGCTGCTCCTTCATGGTCCCTCTCTGCCCCTGCTCCCCGTGGGGTCCCTCCCACGGGATGCCGTCCTTCCCCAGCTGAGCCTGCGGGGGCTGCCCACAGGTAGCAGCTCTTCAGGAACTGCTCCCACATGGCTCCATCCCACAGGGTCCATCCATCCCCCAGGAGCAAACTGCTCCAGCACGGGTCCCCCACGGGTGGGCGGCAGCTCCCCCAGACCCCCTGCTTCTGCGGGGGCTCCTCTCCACGGGCTGCAGCTCCGGCCCAGGGCCTGCTCCTGTGGGGGCTCTCCATGGGCCGCAGCCTCCTCCAGGCCACATCCACCTGCTCCACCGGGGACTCCTCCACCCATGGGGGGGCTGCAGCGTGGAGATCTGCTCCATGTGGGACCCATGGGCTGCAGGGGGACAGCCTGCTCCACCAGGGGCCTCTCCCTGCACAGGCTGCAGGGGAGCTGCTGCTGCCTGCCTGGAGCACCTCCTGCCTTCCTGCTGCACTCACCTGGGGGCTGCGAGGCTGCTACTCACTTCTCACTCTCTCAGCTGTTGTGTCTCGTTTCTTTGTTTTGTTTTGTTTTGTTTGTTTGTTTGTTTCCTATTTTAAATCTGCTCTCCCAGAGACTCAGACAACTTTACTTACTGGCTAGGCTCTGAGCAGCAGCAGGTCCCTTTGTAGCCATCTGAAATTAGCCCTTATCTAACATGGGGCAGCTTCTGGAATCTTCTCACAGAGGCCACCTCATGCAGCCCCCACTACCAAAAACTTACCATGTAAATCCACTAAAAAATATTGTAGCAGTAATGAATCATCTTTCATATTTAGAGTGTTGATGGGGATAATCAGTGCCCCTTTTTTATGTATATGTGCCCAGTTCTTATTGCACAGTTAAGACATAATGTGTACAAGAATCTCTGGGAGACCAGCAAGTGTTTGTCTCTTTTTATATTCAACAGAACATCATGCAAGTTAGTGTAGTCTGAGCAAGTTAGTACTTAGAACTGTGATTCTGTAGTCTCATACTGATGTTCAATCAATTTATTCTGATGTACAAAGTATATAAATTTTCGTTAGGGATAATGTATATCTACAAGGGTTCTTATAATTACATTAAGCCCGTTTAAATGTCTGACTGCCATGAAAATATTTTCTTTTATTAGGCTTCCAGACAAAGCAACTTCCAGAAGCACATGAAGGTATTAATTCTCATTTCAGTTTAATTAATGCACTCTTCAAAATAACTTAGAAACATTCTCAATAGAGGCAATTCCCCTATGGTTTTATTAGATATGTCTTTACCTGTTCTTAAATAAAAATAAACAAATACATAAAAGTAAAAATTGTTATTTGACACTTATTTAAAGGTGCTTTAAAAATATATTACAAAAAAAAAAAAAAAAAAAAAAAAAAACTTTATTTTGTAACTTCCCTTTATCTTTTTCTGATATGCTATAGTATACAGAACTGATAAATTAGTATATATTTGGAACCCATTTTATTTGCAAGACTAATGACAAAAATCCAGACAAAAGGATAAGTACAGTGCTTTAAGAGGAAAATATATTGCTTATATTGCTTGCAAGTCTGTTTCTGTTTATGTAGATATGGAGCCTGACTATTTGAAGAGCTCAGTTAATCTTTATCCTGGGCTCCATTTACATCTTTTACAACCCTGGAAACATCCAACAGTTATAAAGACCCCAGGATACTGCTTGCCAGTACTGAATCCAACAGTAAAGAGAACTTTATACCTATACTTTAAGGTAGCTTGGATTTATTCCTCTTGAATAGGCAATAACCTTGTAGTTAGTGAAGATCTCACCTTCATAAATTCTTCACAACATCATTCTTGGCCATAAAAAATCATAAAAGTAGAGAGAAAACATTCAGATTTATGTTCTGATTCAGCACAAAAGTTTGAGGACTGAATTCATTGTCAGGACTGCAGAAGCGCTGAGAGAAGTAGTGTTCAGTAATCTTGAAAACTGGTTGAATAAACTTTAACCCCTCAGCTCATTATCACAGATCACACATACATGTATGCTTTCTTGTTTTCAGATATGTGTAGGTAAATAAAAAATAATCAGTGATGCCAATACGGGAAAACTAACAAATTTCCAAAGAAAAAGATTGGATGCTCAGCTAATGTGCACTTTTAATGAGCAACAGGATTCCAAGCCCAAGCACTTACCCATTTAAATGTTTAGTGTTTTACTTTTAGTTGATCAATTCACCTCTTAGCTCATGAATTAGGTTGAGGTTACAGGTGAAACAGATTCCAGTACTGCTAGTAGTGTATTATAAACAATACCATGTCCAAATGAGCCGTTACATGATCTGATAAGTGTCTGGGATGACTCATTTGTCTCTACTATGTAGCTGCCCCTCAGAGGAAAACATTTCACACACACACACAAAAAAAAGGTTTTTCCATTCAACTTGTTTAAAGCAATCTAAGACACATTCTTACACAGACGAGTAAGGTACGTAGTAAAAATCAATTTTGATTTTGATTTTGATTTTTTTATTATTATTTTGATGCATTAAAAATGGTATTATATTTTGGGTAGCCTTCATGTGTTCCTAGCAATGTGTTACAGAAGAAATTTGAAATCGTGTTTTGCTTTGGATAATGATATTTATGTGCAGTTGAAAAGTATTAGCTCAGACTTGCCATCACTCAAAAAAAAAACAACTAAACTAGTTGACTTCAGCAGAACAGCTGTTACCTCAGCAGTTGGTACCATTGAAGACTTTCAAGTTTTGCCTTGTCACATTAACTTTGGTTTGAAAGTGCAAGATATTGAAGGAATTGAAAATCCGTATGGAAGGACACTGGCATAAAGAAAGTATATGCTGAGGAAACTCTGGTGCTCTGTTTAACCTCAAGAATAAAAGGTGAAAGGAGTTCAAAGTTCAGTCTTTAATAGAAAGAGCATGATAGAAAAGACAAAGTAAGAACAGCACCACTAAAGAACCAGAGGCATACAAGTTGCAGGAAGCGTGATTTGTTATGCATAGTAAGTATGTAGAAGTACTGGAACTGTAATCTACCTGAATTTCTGTAAGGCCTTTGACATGGTATATGTCAATGTATAGATCAAAACAGGTTCTTTAAGGTACATGACAGGAGTCAATTGCATGTAAGTAAAAAACAGGAAATCGCTGTTGAAAGTGTGGGTTTCAATGTCAGTGCTTTTTACCTGGACAAAGGTAATACCAAGAATACTAATGGTATTCATACCAACATCAAAAATCACGCCAAGTACAGCAATTATAAACAGCTGTACTAACAATCCTTTCTATTTATTAACACTGTTAAACCTGCAATGTAGTGGAAGTTACAAGAGAGCATATGTAGTCCCCATTGAAGCAGAAAACAACAAATACCATTAGTCCTGGACATTAGTCAGTTTTACTTCAGCTTCCAACCCCTAGCTTATCTTCTTGAATCATAGGGTGGGTCCTGGGTTGGTTAGTAATCTTACTAACTAGAGTGTATGTTTACCAAGTTATTTATCAATTACAGTGAATTTAAGTTTGTTAAGCAGGAGAAATCTAAGACTTCCACTGTGTCCTCTTCTAGAAGAAGTTAAACTACTTCAGGTCTATTGTTGCTGGTGAAGAAGATGGGAGCCCATGATCGTGTGTAACATCTTCGTCCTACTCTCTGCCTCCCCCAGGCTGACAAGCTCTCATTTCTATGCTAAATTTGTCACACACCAAAAAAAAAAAAAAAAAAAAAAAAAAAAAGTATAATTCAACATATTTTGTTTTTACAAAGTGAGGAGTCTTTGCAGAAACCACCCTCACTAAATAGCTCTCTTTTGACCTCCTCAGCTGAGGAATCATCTCAGATATTAAATCGGCAAATATCACTGTAGTTGGCATGGTGACAATAATTTGTTTTTTGAACAGAAATTTCTGCCTGTTTACCAAGTACTTGAGGGCAAACTTCCACATTATCAACAGGATAAATACAAGAACCAAGCAACATCAATTCTTAGATTAGCAGGGTATAGAAAACAAATTTTCTGAGCCCCAGGCTAGCACATCTGCATAAAATTTATCAATGTGACAGTGGGGTATACAGTGAACAATATTGATATGAAAGTGAAATATACTTTATATACTTACTCTTTGCGTCATTCACTTCAGAACAAAGCCTTGACAAATTTGTCATTATATCCAACTATGATACTCATAAGAAACAATGACAGTTCACTGTTCTGAATATTTGAGTACTGATAAAGCTTAAATCACAATAAAATACAAGTATATATATATATATATATATATCTTTTGTAAATGCAATGTGCATTAGAAAAAAAGTATATTGGAATTCAAATTAAGCTTATATTTTCTGTGTACAGGAAATGTGTGCCAGGAAATGTTCACATGCTGTGAACATTTATTAGCATAGGGCAGAAAGTCAGAATCTATGTCCCAAGTAAGTCAGACATAGTTTTATGAAATATCCTTTCATTTCAACAGATTTCAACAGATTTCCACATTAAACTTCAGCATGGACAAGCATTTAAAACCTGTCTTTAAAGAGAAAGGAAAGGCTTTCTTTTCCGTTTGTTGTTGTTACTCTTTTGGGTTGGGTTGGGTTGTTTTTTCCTGTATTCCTAGAGGTATAGCATTTAAAAACTCAAAGAAAGAGCAAATTCTTTAAGTCTTTCAGCAAATGTAGAAAATGCAGAACAATTTGTAACAAAAAAAAAAAAAAAAGTAAAAAAGAAAAAAAATACATGTTGTGTAAAAGAACAATTTAGACGGAAGAGGAGTATTATGTCATGCCACTACTTCAAAGTTAAAAAATATAATTTCTAATTTTTTCTTCTTATCAACTTCTTGTATCCTTTCAGTTTGCTTTAGAGTATTATTAGGACTGTGATATGTTTTGAGTAATATAGATCAACTATATGAAGTTGTTTCTTTGTTTCTGTGCTAAGATGTTTGTACTTCTTGTAATCTTTATTCACAACTTTTTTTTTTTTTTTTTTTTTTTTTTTTTTGAGATGAGCAGTGGAATTCATAGATTAATCTGAAGAAAAATCTTAATATATAATAAAATATAATTTTACTTATGCACGAAATTTCAATGGGATCAGAATTACAGATTATGACTAAAATCAAATTCTGATCAGGAACAATGTTATTACAATTTTGAAAGTTATTTTAAGTTTTATAACAGAAAATGTATTCATTCTGGAACAAAATAATCTTAAATACAGACTGAAGAAATATTATCCATGAATCTGAAAAAATATTCATTTAAATATATCCATTAAACCTTTAAGTCCATATCACTTTGCAAAATAGTTATGAGCTTCTCTGTTCAACAATATAAAATTTTGTTTCTTTTCTTTTTCCCCTGTAGCTTCTCTCCTCACAGAATATAGTTTTAATTAAAATTAAAAGTTAATTCCATCATAAATTGAACACTTTTTAAAATTATATATATATATATATGTATTTACTTTTAGAAGTGAAAGAAACATATTTTCTAAGTATAAAATAATTTCTGTAAAGACTGGGTGGTTTTCTCCTAAACAATTCAGGCAAAATACAAGGGTAATTTTAATAAATAACTTTACCATTTCATTTCCACAAAATTAACAATCACAGAGGTCATTCTAGAAGAACCGGTGCTTTATAAAAGGGCTTAATCTAATGTATTCAATATTTATGTTACTTTCCAAATTCAAAATAAAAGTTCATTACCATCTTGCGAATACAACTTCAATATGGCGAGGTTTCATAGTACCAGTGATAATAACAAAACAAAATCTCAAAAACTTTAAAATGAAAAATCAAACATTTTGTAGTCTAGGTAAACTTATAATTCTTTGCAAATATTCAACTTTTGTAATGTTGTCTCTTCTCAACTATATATGACCAAAATTTTTGACCAGTCAAAAATTAACCTTTAGTTAGTTTGACTTTAAGAGTTTGATTCCTGATTATAGAAGGGAACTCTGCTTGGTTTCTGCTTTTTTTAGCAAGATTTTCTAAATGGACATAGGATTCAAAAGCCAGGTAGAGGGAGGAAGAAAGGAAGGAAGGAGAAAGAGAGAGGAGAAGCAGGGGAGAGAATAGAGGGAAAAAGAAAGGGAGAGAGAGTGAGAAAACAAAGTGAAAGTGAGAAAGACAGAGAAAAAGAGAAAGAGAGAAGGAAAGAAAGAAATAGCAGTAGCAATGAATGAAATGGCATGTTTTTTTGAATGTACAATGCACCAAACTAAGTATAATAAATCACAGAATCATCTAGGTTGGAAGAGACCTCCAAGATCACCGAGTCCAGCCTCTGATCTAACTCTAACAAGTCCTCCACTAAACCATATCACTAAGCTCTATGCCTAAATGTCTTTTAAAGAGCTTCAGGGATGGTGACTGTAACTATACAATAAAGCTGTCTCCATGCCAGATTCACAAATCCAGTTAGACTGTCCAGGTGAAGTAATTTCAATGGTAATTTTTTTCCCAATAACATTTGGAAGTTTTCCAAATCTATAATACTACATCAACATGAATGTGATTCAGAGTTCTTTGATTTCTGATGTATCTTTAAGTATTAAAATCCACTGTTTACCTGAAGTGAAGACAGTGTTCCAAACAAAAGTTCGAGCAGGTGTTAAAAATAAAAATAGATGATGTTGTCTTTCTGCATTAGTTCTATAGAAGGTTAGGTTCTTTAATGTCTAGAACCAGATATGAAGCAGAATTAGACTGTGCACATAAATTCTTTGTTCACAATACTTTGCTTAGCTTCATTTAAATTGAAAAAAATAAAATAAAATAAAAAATCTTACTAAAGCAGTTACATGTTACAGTTGTGATCTGTACTAGCTCATCCATACTTGATTCAGGCCAACTGAATTGAAGCTTTAGATCAGTGTATAAGTGGTAAAAAGTTTATATTGGTTTATTTTGGAAAAACAATCAAACAAACAAGAAGGAAAAAAAAGCAAACCACATTAGTACTACAATTTAGAAAACTATTTCTCTCCCTTTTACTGGGCTGTTTTCAAGATAACAGAAAACAGAGACTGCTTCCTGAGAATATCCCTAAGCAACATAGATCAGTTATATTTTCTGGACCAAGCTCTAGCTCCTATTCTTATTCATATTAAACATTTTCTTTGTGTAGGCATGACCAGTGTGCTGTGTTGCTGCAAACAAAAATTACATATATATATATTCATATGTTTAAAGATACATAGCTTGAAAGGAACCTTTCCATGAAGCGGTTGTATGTGTTTCCCAAACTAATGAGCAACTTGTTTTAATAGCTACTTAATTATCAGATGTTTCTTTTTAAATAGAAATCTAATAACTCACTGAATTAAACCATAATTAAGTAAGAAATTCTTTTCCAATGGTAATGTGTTTTCTTTCCTTCTCATTTCCTTTAATTATTTCTGATTTTTCCCCATCTCTTTCATGGCTTGATCTGGTATATATTCTCTTACTATTCATTGGACTTTAAATATGTTTAAATGCTAGTCTTCTGTAAAAATAAATAAATAAAGTTAAGGCTGGTAATTTGAACTTCTTTCTGCTTAATTGGGTAGCTAATGGAAAGAATTTGAATCAGAGCTGCACAACTATTGCAAGCACAGCTTTTGTACAGCTCTGCCAATTCAAATACATTTTGCTGGGCACTGGAATGTTTGTATGGCCAAATTAATTAGACAATCAACTACAAGAGACATAAATTTAAAAAATCATTTATATCGCTGTGGAAGGACAGACAAATAAAAATGTGCCTGTCTAGCTCCCCAGGCCCATTGGGCTATTGACAGTTGGCACAGATTAAAGTAGCCTTCACATTCTTAGCTATTCGAATTTGTTGGATAATTTCCTACTAAGAATTATTAACATTAGAAGCTGGATAAGGAAAATTCTCCATTCTTCATGTTATTAAATTTTCTTAGTGCATGCTCATCATGAGTACACAGTTTCCAGGGATTATTTTAAAATAACAAACACAGTTCCTAAGGATAATTCTAAAATATTGCACATTAATATTGGCATAATTTGCACAAACAGAACAAGCATACTTTATCTATTACTCAGATAGGTCTTCTAAGGACTGAGAAAGTCAGCTAAGCTAATTTATCTAATTCTATGGTAAAGCCACAAATAGTTCCTAATTTTGGGGAAAAAAAAAAAAAAAAAAAAAAAAAAAAAGCTGGTCAGAGAGAGATTAGATTGAAAATTGGTGAAATTGCTCAAACATTTATGGTTTGGAGAGGACTGGGTGATTTCCTGGCTTACATATTCCTTATTTTTATTTGTTTATTTAGAATAAAATCCATTGACAAATAATTGAAAAAGTCTAAAAAATTCTAACACACATTACACGTAGTGATGGTAGCACAGTCTGAGAACCACTGTGAGCATTCCGTTTTGAGTGTTGAGGTAGCCTGACATTGATTTTTACTTAATTTCGTGATGGTCAGTTAGAACCTGTTTCAGTCTTAAACAGGTGCATTCAGTGTTTTAGAGACTAATCTGAATCTTTGCCTGTCAATTAACTATGAATGGTTATTTCTTGCCAACTTGCAGTTGTCTGGCTACAGCAAGAAATAACCTTGTACTGAAGCTCTAGAGAAGCCAGGTAGCTTCACAGCTTTTCCTACATTTTTTAGGAAAAGCTAGTATGCACTGTAATCCTTGTTGCTAATGATATGCACAGATTAATGTCAGTTAGACACAGTTAAAATCATGTTGCTGATGCTACAGAAAATTTTTTTTTTTTTTTTTTTTTTTTTTTTTTTTTTGCTAGCATTTGAGGAAAAGGAAAGCTGTAGAGACCATTTAGTTAGTAGTTAGCTGGAGTATTTCATTATCCACCTCATTAGACTTTGCAGGACGTGGGGAAAAAAAAAAAAATTGGGAGATTAGCCAATTACTTCTAGCTAGATATGAAAAATGTATATGAAGTTCCATTGCAGTCTATGAAATCTGTCTCTATACCTAAAAAAAGTTAAATTGGTAAGCAAGCATACATTTTTGATACTAATTGTAAAAATCACCATTGACAATGTTCACTAATACTTTTACACAACCACTTACACTAGAAACTTACACAACCACTTACAAAGAAATTGAAGAATTTGTATAAACATTTTCAGAGCAGAATGGTGGTTGGTAAGGGCACTCTTCACAGATGAAATTATCACATACCAGAAAAAAGAATACAGAACAAAACAAACAACATGAAAACAACGACAAAAAGCACAGGCTTTAGAAACTCAAGCCATGTTTAGTTTTGCATGTACTCAAGACTTCCTTTCATTTCCTGCTATGACCAAAAGTAGTTAAAATAACACCAGACTTATTGAAATGCTAATGTTGAAAAGTTCAGCAAATCACATTAGCTAGGCTTATTACATTATCAATATATGAATGGTGGTGAAGAAATGTCATACTCCCAAAAATTACTCCCAATTCTCATAATGTCTTTTGTTTTTGTTTTTCCCTTTTTCTGGAATAACCATCATTTCTCAGATGAAGATGTTTCCATTTCAATTTCTTTCTCATAGCAAAAAGCCATCACTGCATATATATATAAATCACTGCATATTGAGTGCCACAATTAGCACTTGATAGCTATGATCATGTATCAAAAGTAGAGCTGACTATAGTAATCTGCAGTTTGTCTATCATCAATAAATAAAAGCATTGAATCACAAAGTTGAACCCAGGACACAGGAAATTCTCTATGTATAGAGATCCTTTTGAAGATACTGATATTTTTTAGTCAACTTCCACAGATCTCTTGACAAAACACGGCTTTTAAGCTATAGGTTGAAACCTGTTTTCCAGCAATTGATGTTTCATACCCTGAGAGAGGCTGGAAGATGCTTCACAGGTGAGCAGAGTACAGGTGATCAGTTTGTGAATGAAAATCTGATTTATTTTTTTTCTGTTCTGAAATTATTTTCATTCTGGTTGAAGTAATAAACCCTAACTATAAGAACACGAGAATGTAGTTAAGAAAGACGAAGCACATCCACAGGGGACACATAGTGAAAACAATTTTACACTAAAATAATGACAAGATGGGATTCCATTTTTTTCATAAGTCTGGCTACTGCTACTTGCTTCTTATTATCATCACCTAGAGATTATATGTTATTCAGATAGCTTCATTTATTATCATCTGATCTTGTTTTGATCAACCCTGCCTGAAGGAATTTGCTGTGTTTTTTTTTTTGTTGTTGGTGTTGTTTTTGTTGTTTTTTTTTTTTTGTTTTTTTTTTTTTTCATTCCAGCTCCTTTAAAAGGGAAAAAATATATATATTTTTTTGAATAGACTATTCTTATAGAGTCTTCCTACGTCTCAATATATGAGATATATCCAAGCTCTTCTCTCTCACTTTCTCTTCCAAAAATAAACTTGTTTTTTATAGAACAAAAATTTGAGTGTGAGAGCTGAAAGGAGTCATAATGAATTCTATCAAGTCCTGCTGTCCAGATGCTGAGAGCATCTGGACTGCAGACTGCTTTTAGGAGTATGACTGTCATTCAGCCCCAAATTGTTCCTGGAAAATGGAAAGGAGACAGAAAATTAAATTTCTGCCCCATTACAGTCAAAAATAGAAACAAAATTTTTCCAGTATGAAGTTCACACTGGACATGGAAAACACTAAAGTACTATAGGCTAAATTTGATTGGTTTTGTTTTCTGCATCAACTGCTCCTAAACCATATATTCTTTTATTTACTTAACATTATTTCAGGAAAAAAGTAGATCACATTTTTAGCCAATAGGATCCCTAACTTAGAAACTGAGGACATGACAAGTGTATGTTTGCACATTTTTCTACGGTGCATGTGCATTCATACACAACTTTGGCTGTCTAAAACATTATCTTAGTAATATAAGCAGACAAAAATATAACACCTTGTTTCTTATTCTGTTGCTTCTAACAGAGGTTAAGTTTGCCTTTAAAATACTTTATTTATTTGTCATACAAATGGATAGGTGTTATTCTATTGTCTGTTCTTAGAAATATTTTACAATTGTCATGAGAAAATATTAGCCTTCTTCACTTGTGGTAGATTTTGTCATGAGGATAGGTTATTACAATTTTGTGTTTGAGAGGTTGTATGTAATCTATTTTAGTTCTCATTACCTTCTCAGTTTTCTGACAAAAGCCATGATGGGTACTGAAAATTGCACAAAATTATTCCATTACCCTGACAGAGACTGTAAAATCACTAATTTTAAAATGTCTGTGAAATAGCAGGTAGTTTGCTATTTTGAGCTGAATCACTTATAATGTGGAAAATATAATATTATCACACTATTATTTTTGTAAACTATCATATGATTTAATATGTATTGTTGTGTAGATACACAACACTAAACTGGCAAAACCTGTTTATTTAAAGGAAAAAGAAAAAAAAAAAAAAGAGAGAGAGAGAGATTTTGTAAAAGTCATTACTTATCAGTAAACTAAAATTAAAACTGAACAGAAAGTCTGAAAATCCACATTAACATAAATACAAGCAAAGAAGACAAGCCACATTCCCCTTCCATCCAACCTGTCATACCTTCTCCCCTGATGAATGGGGGCTGCAATCAGTCCATAAAACTTCATCCCCACCACTGCTTCACAGTCATTCTCTGTCCCTGCTCCAGCTTAGGATCCCTCCCACTAGCTGCTGTCCTTCTGCACTGACCGTATATGGACTTCCCACAGGCTGCCGTTCTTCAAGAACTGCTTTAATATGGGCCCCTACTATGGAGTCCATCCTTCAGGAGTGGATTGCTCTAGCATGGAATGTTTTTCGATGAATTTGTTAATTCAAGAAGAGAATAATAGCTCGGTAGACCAGCTAATGTGTGGTTATCTGTAATAACACAGAAATGTGTTCTAGCTAGAAGAAATAACAAATCTGTTTGCAAAACTTGTGACAGAAAATGAGAGAAGGGATATGGAATGAAAAAGTCAAATCTGGTACCACTGATGGTATCAGTAAAATAGGAAAATAATATACCAGATGAAATCCCATTAGATGAGTGAAGCAGAACTGTCTGAAGCTGAAGAGTTTAGAGGCAGGGAGAAATAGTGATTAAATAATACATTCAAAGGAAGTTAAATGGCCACAAAGAACTTCTTTACTTTTTCTATCTCCCGGTGACCACACATCCTTAAAAAGGTAGATATATGTTCCCTTGGTCTTTGCAAGCATTAACCAGTAAATAAGTAATATATTAAGAAGTCATTGTAAATATAGGAATGGGATTATATTCATTAATGGCATCATGGACTACAGTCTACTTATTTGTTTATTTTTTTATATATATATATTTTTTTTATGAATCGTTCTCCTTAAATGCACTGTCACTTTTCTTTGCTAATTCCATGGTGAAAATCATTTAAAAGCAATATTATACCTGACTGAATGGATGAAGCTGCAATCTTTTCAGTTCTTTCCTGTTTTAACCAACTTTTTCTCCATGTTCAGATTAAAAGTAAAAAAATTATTTTTACCTAATACAAATTCTATACCACTGTTTCTTTTGCAGTAGCTGTACTCTTCAGAGATTTAGAGATTTTCAAGAAGTAAAGTTAACAAACTATTTGAAAATCTGAAAATAATCACAGAAATAGAGTGATTTTGAATTTAAATGAAGAGCAGTCTGTGGCATATTCAAAAATCATTTAGGTATGGAATAAATAAATAGTTCCATACATTTACATTGTTTAAATATCAATGGCCATTGCCATATCTCTTTTAATTGTTTTTTTGTTTGTTTCTTTGTTGTTGTTTTTTGTTGTTGTTGATGATGATGATGATGATTGGTTGGCTGATGATTTTTGTTTATTTATTTATTTATTTATTTCTGTTACAAAATAATGGTGAAAGTCATTTTCATCTAATTACTTATGGGTTAAAAAAAAAACAATCAAATTAAAAAGTGTACCTGAAAAATATATATCTATATCAGAAGTTCAGGATATAAAAGATAACTAAAATGAAATTAGTTTATAAATGGTTAATAAATTATTTTATTAGAATTAATTTTATCAACACTGAAATAACATATTACTTGTTATTTAATTACCATTTTATAATATTTTCAATAATATTCCAAAAGCAAATAAAAATTGTTTGTCTGCCTATAATAGCACTTAAACAGCTCAAGTTTTAATAATGTTTTTAGAGGTTTGGTTCAATTATTTATTCCATTCTTACCCTGAAATTTTCCATGATAGTTGTTGGCCCAGCAAAGCATATTTTCCTTATTTGGAAGAAACTGGTTAAATTAATTTCAAGTCATTAGACTATAAAGAAAAAATAATGTATTTTCCAATTATAAAAATCTGTAATATTTGGCTTTAAGCCTGCATGGTAAATTGTGCAAGGAACCTACAACTAGACAACAGTACTATGTTCTGCTTAGAGACTTTGAAAAATGGTTTCAGATGTACACTTTATAAAGCCCAATCCTGTATGTATCACTGAAATTTAAATAAAACATTCATTTGAGAAAAATGGGAACAAAATTAGCATTTTTATAGTCATTACAGCTTGAAGAGGAACTAAGATCTTCTACATGTGTATTTTTAATTTACTTTAATTTCCTACTCCAATGGTTTTGATTTTATGTGTGATTTTCACATCTGGTCCATGAAAATGTTTTACTTATTTTCTACTGTCTTCAAATGTAGTATTTGTATTTTCAAACCAAGTTTTAGGTGTTTGTGTCAAGATAAAGAATATTTGTACCTAGAATATTCAGGAAGAACATTCAAGATAGATGTATATGAATGCATCTCAAAAAAATCCCCCTCCCCTCCCTTTTCTTAATATGTCTAAACCTATATAACAATATATATAATATAGTTCTACATGCACAGGTAGTTTAAGCTGACATTGACTGTAATTGATAATGTGTTAGAATGGGTGCATTTTGTTTTGAGGTTATAATGTGTTTTTTTTTTTTCCTTCTTTCTAATTCCTTGTTTTGTTTGTTTGTTTGTTTGTTTTATTTTATTTTGTTTAAAAGTTACAAAAAAAAAAAAAGTAACTTTGTTTAAAAGTAACAGCTTACCTACTACTGTCCCCAACTTTCACCCTCACAATATTTTGGATTGAGCCAGGTGGGTCCTTTTGATTGTTGTTTTTACATATACATGAGAGAGGGAAGCATCCATCACAATTACTTTTTTTTTTTTTTTTTTTTTTTAATATAAAC
This sequence comes from Aythya fuligula, assembly GCF_009819795.1. Taxonomy (NCBI): domain Eukaryota; kingdom Metazoa; phylum Chordata; class Aves; order Anseriformes; family Anatidae; genus Aythya; species Aythya fuligula. Next base: position 79,464,968 of record NC_045593.1, on the reverse strand, counting down.
CCTATTTCAAAGCTCTCATGTTATTAAAATATGTTACATACTGAGTAATTATCATTCCTGCCAAATTAAACATTTTCATATTTGTTTGCTATTTAATAGATTCTAGGGTATGGGTAGAAAGGAAAAGGAGCAGGCAGACTGATGTGGTTTAACCCCAACAGGTAGCTAAGTGCCACATAGCTGTTTCCTTACACCCCACAGGTGGGATGGGGGAGAGAATTGAAAAGGTAAATGTGCAAGAACTCATGGACTGAGATAAGGACAGTTTGCTAGGTAAAGCAAAAGCAGTGTACACAAGCAAAGCAAAACAAAGAATTCACTTGCTACACAGAATTCATTTCTTGCTACAAAGAAACAAAGAATTCATTAGCAGGCAGATGTTCAACTACTTCCAGGAAAGGAAGGGTCATCACTCCAAACTGTTTTTAGGAAGACAAACGTCATCACTCTGAATGTGTCATGCCACCCCACCTCCCTGTACTGCCACCGACAAGCCTCCTTCTTTACCTCAGCTTGTGTTGCTGAGCATGAAGTTATACGGTAAGGCACATCCCTTAGGCCAGTTTGGGTCAGCTGTCTTCGTTCTGTCCCCTTCCCACTCCTTGTGCTTCTACAGCCACCTCAATGAGAGGGCAACAGAAGAAGCTGGAGACCCCTTGACTTTGTGTAAGCACTGTTCTGCAATAACTAAAAATATCTGTATATTATCACCACTCTTTTCATCAAAAAATCAAAAATACAGCATTACACAAGCTTTTACAAAGAAAATTAACTTTATTCCAGCTCTGACAAAACTCTGGCAAAGACAAATAGCAAAACTCTGACAAAGACAAATAGCAAAACTGAAAAGCACCTTAGCCCTGGTTCATGTACACTTTGGGTCCTTATATTAGGCAGGATGTAATTTTCCTTTGATCATGTGATGTAGACTCCTGTAAATAAGTTTCTGAATTTGAGTGTCAAAAAAGATATAGTACTAATGACTGAGTAGTGGAGCTCAGAAATATATTTCCTCTGAAACTATAGGTTGTTTTTTTCTTCTATGCATTTTCGCATTTGTCTTTTATATGATAGCTATCTCTGAATTTAAATAATCTGTTACAATTCTTCCCCAGAGGAAACATGAATTAGCAGAGCAAATTACTGGCTCCAATATCTATACTTCTATGTCCAGTTTTAATAAAGTGAATATTTAGCTTCAATAAATATTCTTTTAATATGTGTTTTTAAATATGTGTTTAATATGTGTAGCATTCCAGAAAATTAAATTCAGGCAAAAACTAATAGAGCTCTATAAAAATAAATAATAATAATAATTAATAATTAAAAAAAAATAATAATAAGTTAAACGGGATTAAGATGCTTGGTACAGGAATGGTTATTAACAAATTTGATTTGTCTAATCTGCACATTTGATTTATAGATAGATAAATCAAATGTAAGAGAGTGTGGTGAACTAAAATGAATGAGTAAGCACTCCAGTCTCTATTCATGTCTAACTTCATGGCCTCTTTTTATTTAGGAGGCTAGACTAGAGAACCTGAAGTTGTTTCTCAGTCTTAAAATGTGTGCCTATAATATACATGTTTGATGGATTGCAGATTTGATGGTTTGCACAGGAGGAAACTATTTGCATTCAAGTGGGAGGTTCCTGAACCAACAAGTAAAGCTTTCATACTCCTGTGCCTGAAACACCTTCTTCCTTTGTGAACAGCTGAACTGACTCCTGCATGTCTACATACAGGAACTCCCACACTGTCTGTAATAGACGAAGAGTCAGGGCTCCTTTGTAAAAATGGGCTGAAACTATTTAATTCCATGTGTAAGGTCCCTTATTATTGTTGTAAGAGATAACTTGAGCATGTCCTCTCCGATTTTTCCTTCTTCCCTCTCCCCCTGCAGACCTAAAAGTCTAGTAAATATGTATGTAATATCTGTCATTTTTTGGATGATCATTTTCTGTTAACATCTTTGGAACAGTAGAGAACAGTGTTTAAAGTTTATTTAAAAGAAAAAAAAAAAAAAAAAGAGGAAAAAAAAAAAAAAGAGGAAAGCTAATTTTCCTAATACAGTGACTCTCAGAACAGACAATGAAGGAAAAAATAAATACATATTGTTTTCTATCCCCTATTACTGCAGAAGTAAAAAGGTTGATATAAGACATGAGACCCCTCAGATCATAGAGTTACAATCTGAGTTAGAATCTCAGATAGATAGAGACTTTCAGACCACATCTAAACTGAGTGATCCAGACCCTTGCACCCTCTTGACTTTAGATATATACCATGCCATATTCTTGTTACATGATGAGAACATCAAGACATGTTAAAATATACATAAGGTTTAATTGCAATTGCAGTGTAATCCCTCTAGTAATGATTTGTGTAGAAAAGAGACTTGGTGAAAACACTATCATCTTAACCTTTTACTTGATAAAGAAGGAAAGATGTACAGTAATTAGAAAGAAATCTTTTCTGTGATGTAACATGTAGGTTAAAATTCTGTGGGCAGACACTGATTTTATAATGTTTGCAGGTAGGAAAGGAAGAGAAAGCTCTATGAAGAAGCAAATGATCAGTACTGTAATAGAAAAGATGCAGGAATTAATTAATACCATACTTAATATTTCCAATTGTGTTTCCAGTTCTGAGCATTCAGAATTTGGTCCAGGATATGAAAAAGGGAGCTTAAGTAGACAGAATAGACATATTGATGGAGGGAGAAAAAAGGATAATTTTATGAAAAGTGAAGGGAGCTGATACCCAAATGATATTCTTCTTTGTCTTGCCAGTGAGCATCTTGCCTTCTGGATAGCACTGTTGCCAAGGCTTTAGTTTCTATGATCATGGGACATTCTTTGATGAATACAGTGTACTGTATTTAGAAATGGGATCCATCTATAAACAGAGAGAAAAATATCACAGAATCACAGAATTTTCTAGGTTGGAAGAGACCTCAAGATCATCGAGTCCAACCTCTGACCTAACGCTAACAGTCCCCACTAAACCATCCAGACTTCCAGGGATGGTTTTGAAGACTTCCAGGGATGGTTATCATCAGACAGACTGAGTGAATCATTCATTAAACTCAAAGACTTGACGAGTAGTGACCAAAGCTGTGACACTTGCATATTTATAAACAATAAGGTTGATGAGTGCACCTACCAGAGTAGTGAGGAATGCTTCCCAGACCTCTCCAAAGACAAGAACCCTAAGATCAGCCTTGTCAAGTATACACACATAATCTGGGCAAACAGGAGGAAATGAAGCCACATACTCAGTTGTACAGTTACAATGTTAAAGGAATCACAGAAACTTGCTGTGAAAACTCACATGAACAGGAAGCTACAAGAACTTTCAGAATAATAGGAAAGGAAGAAGAAGAGGTGGAGTTGCAATTTATATAAAAGAGAAATCTGAGTGTGTGGAGATGAGCTATGGAGACCACAAAATCTTTATCAAAGGTCTTTGGATCAAGATTAATGAGATCTTATGTTAGGCATCTGTTACTAAGCTTGCAATCAAGATGACGAGGCTGATGAAACCTTATTTTGGCGGCTCTTGGGCCAACAGAACTTGCTCTTCACAGGTCACTTCTGTAACCTGGACATTTGTTAGGAAAAGAGCACAGTGAATGCTTGTGACATGCTGCCAGCCTGAATCAAACCATTGATCACCATACACTGAGCGCCTGTAAGCTAATTTCCTACCCATATCACAGAACACCCATCCAGTTTGTATATTACAATTTGTCTAGGAGGATGCCCTCAGTACCAGCATCAAAAACATTGCTGAAGTCCACATAAGCAATATTCACTGCTCCCCTCATATCACAGAAAATGGCCAGAAAGATTTCCAACTCAAAATATTACTGCAGAAGTTTCTTGGAAATGTGAGGTATATATAGTCCATTTGCATGGGATTTTTTTGTTTGCTGCTCTTTCATTTTGTTTTCTTTATTTTAATTTCCTGCTTCTTTTTGTTCTAATAGCAAAAGGGTACTTTTACTATTAATAATAAAAGAGTACTTTTTGTTTCCTAGTTTGGGGAATGAAAGTTCCAGGTAGGTCTATATTGCAAAGAGGATCATAGTGCAAAATGGTCAGACTCTGGCTTGCTCCAAAGCTGGTAACAATAGATCCAATTCGCTTTTTTCTTTCCTTTTTTTTTTTTTTTTTTTTTTTTCCCCATTACTATAAATAGACTGCACTTAGATTTGAATAAGAGTGCTGCAGTGTGTTTTGTAAATATATCAGCTTGGCTGTGTGTTAATTAATTCATCTATCATCAGTTGTAGCCATTTTAGTTACTTGACAAAGTGGATGCTGTGCAAATTTACACTCCCCATCATCTTATTGATCAAGAAACACAAGGGGATAAGGCTAGTTTTAAGCAAAAGATAACATATTCATTATTGGCAGTTTCTGATAATGATTTGATGTTTTTCTGCATGCATCATGTCATGTTGAAAATTCCAGTGCTGCAATATGAACATTATTGATGTGTCAAAGGAATTTTTTAATGTATTCAAATGTAAATAGTTAAACACCTTTTGAACATAAAAATTTCTGTGTACAGCCTGCTTCCTTTCCACCCTATCCTTTCAAAGGTTGACAGAACATTCCAATTGTGGTAGAAAGGGATGTTGCATATGTGTAGTTTGTTTAGTATAAATATATTTCCTTTCAGAAATTGTCTTAAATAATAGGAGAGGGAGAATATATTTTCTCTCACTTTCAGTGGAATGTAGCAAACCTCAAAATGATATATCCAGAATGCATTAAGAAGTTCCAAAGATACTAGAATTAATTGATTTAATAACTGAAGTAAAAAGTTAAAAATCACTGTTGGCATAATTTATTGACTCTGAAAACTGATCTGAACTTCTTTATGTTTCTCACAGACATTTATTTTTATTTTATTTTTTGTCAGCCACATTTATATCAATACAAACTTTACGTTCGTATTTTTACAGAAACAATGAATACCAGAAAGAGTGTAAGTAGATTAGCAGTGTTAATGTGGTCTACCACTAATCATCACATTTGCCTAGACTTTTAAGAACTCTGTAATATCTGTTGCAACTACAGAAAACATCTAGTTTCTTTCCAAAAAGAACCCTCTTTGCCATTATCAAATACTATTATTTTACACTTAAGATTCCATAATACCAGCATAACTATACGTACTAACAATACCTTGATGAAGGCACATTGTGTGTTTGGTTGAAAATGGTAAGCATAATGCAGTAATTAAATAATTTAGTATTTTTATTTTCCAAAAATCTCACAAGTAAGGAAAAAAAAAATTCTCTATCTTATTACCTAGTCTTACTACTATGGATATAAGGTCATGTTCTTCCTAGGCATTTTCTTAAGTTTATTTTTTATATTTAATGACATTTCTTCTGAAATGAAATTTCTTCTGAAGTTTATATATACATGGATAATGAATTTATATTAGAAAACATATATCAGCAGTTCCACATAAACCCAGATATATTCAAGTTGCAGTTCCATTAATAAGTGAATCTGCGTATCTAATTTGAGTTAATACTTAGAAAAAGACTAAACATTTAATTTAAAATAAAAATAAATAAATAAATACATAAATAACATTTTATTATACTTTTGAAAGATTGAAGTCTATATATGCACTCTTCATCTATTTTATTATATTGATATAATAATCTCTTGACTAAACCATCTAAAGAGATTATGTCAACTGTCAAACATCTCTATAACTGCAGGAAATATAATCTTACGAATATCCTTAATCTTTATTTAAATCAGATGTATATATCCTATATATCCTTTTTACTGCAGCCAAGTTGAAATGCATTCAGAAATATCAGTTCTGAAAGGTCAGATATTTGTAAGCGAGAGTCAGTTGTGATAGGCTGGTCAGTAACTCTCCCCTTCAGGCCAAATACATCATTTGAGAATTAGATAGTTATAGATGCAGCTTGACCCATTAAATACATAAAGGAAAATTCACTTTTCACAGGAGAAATAAAATATATACATATATAAATGTAACATCTGAAACAGAATAGAGGGGGAAAAATGTTAGCATAATATATTAGGTTGTTTTTTTTTTTTGCTTGTTTCCCTTGGTCTGTTCTGATCTGGAAAGTTCTTGAAATACCACTACTGAAATTATGAGAGAAAATAAAATAAAGCTGTACAGATAAGTATCATAAACGTGTTTATTTAGATTATATTAATGTGTGAAAGGTGTCAGAGCCAATTTTTACAGAAATTTGAGAACACATCCAAACTATCTCCATAACAACAAGTATTTAAATAAATATTAAAAGAAAAAGGTCCATTTGTACTTTTAGTATTTTCCTGTAGAATTTAAGGGAGAAATATAAACACAGCAATTGCACATGCACAAAATGATCATTCAAAGGAAGTGGTATCAATCTAACATGCAGTCTTCACATACATAGGGTTTATCATAATGGGGCACAAACAGTAGAGCAGAAACAGAATAACAGTTATTACAACAGAGCTCATGAAATGCCTTTTTCTTTTAAAAGGTCTTCCTGCAGAATTCCTACTTTAAAATGCTATGCAGTTTCTGTTTCAAGTTCCTCTGAATTTCCTTCATACTAGCAGAACAATGTAAAGTTTCTTCAGAATATTTGAGAATATGGCACAACAAGTCACATTTAATACATAAGTTTACATATTAAGTAAAACTGAAACCTTAAAATGAATGTGTCATCTAAGACTTGACTTTCAACATGGCCTTCAGTTTGGATTCTCACTTCAAACCATAATAACATTGACAACATCTACTAATTTTTACTTCTCATTCCAAGAAAATTTTCTGGTTCTATAGGAACAGCTATTTGTTTCTACAGATCAGTCAGAACAACTCTCTCAACAATACTGATTTAACAGCCATGAATATACTTGAAGTTGTATGTTACCAATCTCTTTAACTTTTGCTCCTGAAAACATTTCCAGTTAACCTGGGAGAAAAATAATACCTTTAAAATGAAATGAGGATTTGTCCTGTCAGCTTGACCTATTCTAAAATTTATTTTCAATTAAGACATGCTTATCTTCTGTGTATAGCATAAGCACATGCATTAAAATATCAATCATTTCAAATTTTAATAAAACTAGTATCTATGAAACATGTAAAACTGAAAAAAAATAAAATAATAAAAAAAAAAAGAAATCTGCACCAATCTTTATGGTTGTACAATTTTTAGAACTTTGGAAGTCCACCTTTCGGGGAAAAAAAAAAAAATCATTTTAATGTTTGTAGTTTTTTTGTTTGTTTGTTTGTTTTTGTTTGTTTGTTTTTTACAGTGCAATAAAAAAAAATATATCTTTTTAGTAGCCTGTAACCTTAATGACAAAAATCTTTTAAATACAGGTTACCATCTAGGAAAAAAACAAGCCAAATTAAACAGAGATAGATTGTGAAGAGTTCCCTCTGAGAAAGACCCAAGAGCATCTTGAGAACCTATGAGTAAAAACAAACAAAGAACCAACAAAGGACATCTTGTGGCAGAGGTCTAATAGAGGCCACCTGATCAAGAGGAGCCTGTTGATGTGGCCTTCTGGCTCCAACTAAAGGAAACACGTACTCAGAGGCTCTCATCCTACTAGGGGATTTCAACCACCTGGATATTTGCTGGGAAAGCCATGTAGCAGGCAGTAAGCAATCCAGAAAACTTCTGGAGTCCATTGAGGACAAATTCCTAGTCCATGTATTAGACAAACCAACCAGAGGAGAAGCCTTACTAGTTCATCAGTGTAGAAGAGCTCATTAAAGGAAAGGAGGAAGCCTAGGTTGCAGTGACCACACCCTGCTTGAGTTTCTGTTCTCGAGGATACGGACCTCGCTTCGAGCAAAATCAGGGCCCTGAACTTCAGAAGAGCCAACTTCCATCTGTTCAAAGGTTTAATGGATGTGTTAAGGACACTGTTCTTAGGGACAGAGAATCTGATCAGTGCTGGCACGTCTTTAAGGATACTTCCCTTGAAGTGCAAGAGCTCTCTGTTCTCATATGTAATAAATCAAGCAGGGAAGGTAGGAAACTGGTATGGTTGAATAACGATCTGCTGCTCAAATTTAGGCAAAAGAAGGAAATGAACATACAGTGGGAACAGAGCCATGTGCCCTGGGAAGAGTACAGAAATGCTGTCTGGATGTGCAGAACTAAACTTGGTAAGGGATGCAAAGAATAACAAGAAAGGGTTGTACATGTACAATGGCCAGAAAAGAAAGATTACGGAGAGTGTAGCACCTCTGACAAATGAAGACGGAGAACAGATAACAACAGATGTGGGGAAAGCAGAGGTACCTAATTTCTTTGCTTTGGTCTTCAAAGGTAGTCAGTCTTCCCAAATCTCCTGAGACCCTGAAACATGGGAGCTCGGTGAGCAGAATCTCTCCCATGGAAAGTAAAAAGCAAATCTGGGACTTCATGATGCAACTTAACAACTACAAGTCTATGGGCCCTGATGCCATGCATCACAGGGTCCTGAGGGAATTTGTTGATGTAGTCACCAAGCCACTCTCCATCATATTTGAAAAATCAGGCAGTCGGGAGAAGTCCCTGCTGACTCGAAAAAGTGAAACATCACTTTTAAAAAAGGTTAGAAAGGAAGACCCAGGGAACTACAGAGTGGTGAGCCTCACCTCTGTGCCTGGCAAGATCATGGAACAAATCTCCTGAAGGCAATGTTAAAGCACATGCAGGACAAGGAGGTGATCTGAGACTGCCAGCATGGCTTTCCCAAGGGCAAATCATGTCAGACCAATCTAGTAGCCTTCTGCAATGGAGTAACTGTATCAGTTGACAAGGGAGGACCAGCTGATGTCATCTATGTGGATTTCTGTAAGGCCTTTGACACAATCTCACGTAACATCTTAATGTCTAAATTGGAAAGATATGGATTTGAAGGGTGGACCATCCAGTAGATAAGGAATTGGCTTGATGGCCACACCCAGAGAGTCAATAATTCTCTGTCGAGGTGGAGGCTGGTGATGAGCAATGTCCCTCAGGGGTCTGCCCTGGGACCCATGCTGCTTTTTTGTATCTTCATCAGTGACATAGACAATGGGATTGAGTGCACCCTCAGCAGGATTGCAGATGACACCAAGCTGAGTGGTACGGTTGATAGCAAAGAAGGAAGAGACACCATTCAAAGGGACCTGGACAGACTGGAGAAGTGGGCCTGGGTGAAGAGAAAGAGGTTCAACAAATCCAAATGCAAGGTGCTGCACCTGGGTTGGGACAACCCCTGACTAGGACTAAAACTCAAGACCCACACTGCAGAGAAGGGTTTGTGGGTTCTGGTGGATGAAAAGCTCAACATGAGCCAGCAGTGTGCACTTGCAGCCCAGACAGCCATCTACATCCCAAGCTGCATCAGCAGAGGCATGGTCAGCAGGTCGCCGACTCTGCCCTTGTGAGGCCTCAAATTGGAGTACTGTGTCCATGTCTGGAGCCCCCAGCACAAGAAGGATGTGGGTCTGTTCACATCCAGAGGAGGGCCACAAAGATGATGAAGGTGCTGGAGCACCTCTCCTATGAAGAAAGGCTGAAAGAGCTGGGGATATTATTTCTTGTCATTCTTTGCATCCCTCGGCAAGTTTAGTTCTGTCAGAGAGCCATTTCAAAAAGAAGGCTCCGGGGAGACCTCACTGTGACCTTTCAATACCTAAAAGGATCTTAAAGGATGGAGAAGGACTCGTTACTTGGGTAGATAATGATAGGACAAGGGGCAATGGTCTTAAACTAAAAGATTCAGACAAGGCATTAAAAGGAAATTCTTCACTGTAAAGGTAGTGAGGCACTGCAACAGGTTGCTAAGAGAAGTTGTGGGTACCCTATCCCTGGAGGTGTTCAAGGCCAAGCTGGATGGGGCATTGGCCAACCTGATCTAGTGGGTGTTATCTCTCTCTATTGTAAAAGGGTTGGAATTAGATGATCTTTAAGGTCCTTTCCAACACAAGCCATTCTGAAATTCTATGATTTTATGACTGGAACTGAGAACAGGTCTCATCAGCTTGTTTTGCTTGAGGTTTTCTTGTATGTACCTCTATGTTTGTATGTGTATATATATATATTCATATGTGACTATAGAAGAGGGGAGATGGGGGAGTATTTTGCAATTCTGGGTTGACTTTTATTTGTACTCACCAAGTTTAGTTCCAAAGCCACAGCAGAAGAATGGATAGAACTTAGGCTCCTCTTCATAAGTCAAGCAAAATGGTTAATATCTTTCTCTCAGATCAGATAGTTTTGGTGCAAATGTGAAACTCCATTGGCATCTGCTGAGTTTTTCTGATATTCATTAGGGAAATACAATGCAAATGAGTCCTCCACATATTGGCAGTCACACAAAAACACATGTTAGCTATCAAAAAGTGAACAAATAGACATTGCTGTAAATTATTACCAAGACTTCAAAAGACTGTATATTTCCTACTAAGACTTTTATATTTAATTTCATTTACTTGGGAAGAGTGGCAAAGTAGTATAAATTTTGTCAGATTTCTGTCTTCTGCAGTGGGCATAAAGGAGTTAACAATAACTATAGCTTTGAGATATTGATAATGTATATTAAGTATATATAGAAATATATTTATATACACACACTTGAACATACATGTCATTTCACGATTTACCAAAATGTAGGTAATCGGGAGTGAACATGATGTATATCCTACACCTTCCAGAATCAAAGCACATTATTTGTGTTTCCTGATGAACTTAAAAGCCAAAGCATATTATGGTATTTCCCATGAATTCAAGAAAACATTCTTTCTGCATCCTTACATAGTGGTTTATTTAATCCGGAGTCCATTTCACAGTTGAGTTACAAACTCCAGAGTGGGTTACAAGAGAATATTGAGGGATTTTCATTTATACGGCCACCAGATGTAACTTTAATGCTGTTCTTGCATTTAACATCTTTCATCAGTTTACTGGAGCATGAGTCCTGTAGTGTACCTCATTGAACTTACCAGTTCCTAAGATAGAAGTACATTTGCAGAACAGCTCCTAGAAGATTAGAATGGAAAAAAAACAGTTCTTTCATTGTAGATGTACTAATTTATAGTGTACCATTAGTATAAGTTTTTCTATTAACTTACTGAACACATTAATACCAAAAGGATGTGAAGTAAGTGTTGCTTCTTCCCCTCCACAAACTGCTCTGGATATAAGTTACTGTAGTGTAATAGGCCTCAAAGCAAATGTTTTACAATAGCAGTAAATGATCCCCAAATGATAAATGTATTTTAGAAACTCCTAATAGAAAGATATATTTCAAAGTCAAAAGGACTGTTTTCACTACAACATAGGAAAGGAAATCTTTATTTGGATAGGTTTGATGTAACTTTCATTCCAGCTGCTGGTACCATAAAACACGTGCATATAGTTCTCCTGCATTAATCTGAGTCAAATTTTCCGAAAAGCTGACTTGAGAAAAATTCTCAATAGAATTCATCAGTTTCAAGATAAATTAATGTGGAAAATTTGCAAAGACAGAAGAATATGTAGACAGTTAATGATAGATTAAAGAAGAGATTGAAGAGATTTTATATCTAAGGAGCTAGTATTGCAAATAACTGGAAGATGGTATTGGTATTTAAAAAATTAAAAATAAAAAAAAAAACATTGTATCATTTGATTTTCATCTGGATATAACAAAGGATGTATCTGAATTTTTTCCTTTAGAAATTATTCTCTCTAGAAATCTGATTTAACAAAAAATAAAAGGAAATTTAATTAGAAGAAGAAAGAGAGAGAGAAAGACAACAATAAACAATTTTTGGGGTTCTGTTTTTGTTGGTTTTTTTTTGTTTGTTTGTTTTGGTTTTTGAACTCTTTAAGGTAAAGTAAGATTTTCATTCAATTTTGACTTAAAATTGAATTTTGTGAATATGGAGAGAGAGTCACAAGACTCATTCTCCATCGTTTATTTTGTTCTATTCACATACTTTCTTTTTGGTCAGGGAAATATCACAGAATCACAGAATTTCTAGGTTGGAAGAGACCTCAAGATCATCGAGTCTAACCTCTGACCTAACGCTAACAGTCCCCACTAAACCATTTCCCTAAGCTCTACATCTAAACGTCTTTTGAAGACTTCCAGGGATGGTTACTCCACCACTTCCCTGGGCAGCCTGTTCCAATGTCTAACAACCCTTTCGGTAAAGAAGTTCTTCCTAACATCCAACCTAAAACTCTCCTGGCACAACTTAAGCCCATTCCCCCTCGTCCTGTCACCAGGCACGTGGGAGAACAGACCAACCCCCACCTCACTACAGCCTCCTTTAAGGTATCTGTAAAGAGCAATAAGGTCACCCCTGAGCCTCCTTTTCTCCAGGCTGAACAAACCCAGCTCCCTCAGCCGCTCCTCGTAGGACTTGTTCTCCAGGCCCCTCACCAGCTTCGTCGCCCTTCTCTGCACCCGCTCAAGCACCTCGATGTCCTTCTTGTAGTGAGGGGCCCAAAACTGAACACAGTACTCAAGGTGCGGCCTCACCAGAGCCGAGTACAGGGGGACGATCACCTCCCTAGCCCTGCTGGTCACACTGTTCCTGATACAAGCCAGGATGCCGTTGGCCTTCTTGGCCACCTGAGCACACTGCTGGCTAATATTCAGCCGACTATCCACCATCACTCCCAGGTCCTTCTCTGCCTGGCAGCTCTCCAACCATTCCTCTCCCATCCTGTAGCTCTGCTTGGGGTTATTGCGCCCCAGGTGGAGGACCTGGCACTTGGCCTTGTTGAACTTCATGCAGTTGACCTCAGCCCATCGGTCCAGCCTATCCAGATCCTTCTGCAGAGCTTTCCTACCCTCAAGCAGATCGACACATGCACCTAACTTGGTGTCATCTGTAAACTTACTGAGGGTGCACTCAATGCCCTCGTCCAGATCATCGATGAAGATATTAAAGAGAACTGGCCCCAGCACCGAGCCCTGGGGGATGCCACTAGTGACTGGCCTCCAACTGGACTTGGCTCCATTCACCACGACTCTTTGGGCCCGGCTATCCAGCCAGTTTCTAACCCAACGAAACGTGCGCCAGTCCAAGCCAAGAGCAGCCAGTTTCTTGAGGAGAATGCTGTGGGAGACGGTGTCAAAAGCCTTGCTGAAGTCAAGGTAGACCACATCCACAGCCTTTCCCTCATCCACCCAGCGTGTCACTTTGTCATAGAAGGAGATCAGCTTCGTCAAGCAGGACCTGCCTTTCATATTATAACCCATGCTGGGTTATAATATATATATATAATATATATATGTATATATTATATATATTAAATATATAGCTAAACAACATATTCTGTTCTATTTTCTAAACTTTTTTCTTTAAAAATTTGGCTTCATAGCAGGTAAAGTTATCAGGAGGTATGTTCAAAATGATTATGCTACTTAACTGAAAAACTCATATAGAATTTTGGAATCTGAGTAGATAAGGGATTTAGTTTCAAGTATACACTTACAGCTAGTATTTTTATCCCCCTTCAGAAAGCTCCATGTACAGCTAGAATCTGTAAAATTTAAATGTAGTAAAAAGAGAAATGTAAATATAGTGTGTGTAATAGTATGCTAATATCATGCTACTTTTTTTTTTTTTTTTTCTTGTAATTTGTGACTCAGTGTAGGACACATAAACCAAGATTTCTTCAACTTCTTCATATGCATTCTGTGAAGAAAATTGGACTTGTTTTTTTTTTTTTTTTTTTTTTGAATCTCATAATTTTAAGACTCACAGTCAAACAGAAAGTCTTTGCTATTTATTTCCCATTCTGCTTGTGAACCATGACTGCTAAAAGCTTGATCATGACATTTACAAAGAAAAAATGTTAAAATCATAATATAGCTGCCTATTTCAGTTATAGCTCAAGAAGTATTTCTTTTGCTGACCAGCTGAGAAAATAAAAACTAAAGTGTCTTCCAAATGGAGTAACTTGACAGATAAGGTACCAAATGCTGACATGAATACTTAAAAGCCATTTTCAAATGGAGATTTGTGCCACTTCTACTGTTTTTTTTATATGATGATTTTCATTGATTTTTTTTTCAGCTAAATAGTGAAACTGACAGTATATTACTCAGTTATATAGTAGAACATAGTAGGTTGACATTCTTGCTACATTCTCCTTAATACTAGAGAGTTATCTCAAAGAATAACAAATAACTGAACATTAGTCTTCTCCACTTGAAACAAAGTAAGAGACATATTCATATAATAGAAAGTAGGAATAATTGTCTTTAGAATAGTTATTTTTTTTAAATATTTACATAAAGTATTGTGAATACAGCTCCAATCCAAACTTATCAAATCTAAACAAAAAAAAACTTAATGTTTTTTTTTTGTTTGTTTTTTTTTTTTTTAAGTTGGAACCTTTAAATGATTGGAATATAATATTCTGCATAAAACCAGTTTGACTGTATTGAATATCAAACTTCCATACTTGCCAAAAAGATTTAAAAAAAAAAAAAAAGTAAAATGCAGTAACCTAACATTGTCATTCCTCAACCCCCCCTTTTAAATAAAAAAATAAATACATAAATAGAAATGCTAATGTCTCTTGACTGGAAAATAAAGTTCAGTAAATTAATAAAAATGCATCAAGATAATAGCCTAAAGGAAAGGGCTTCAGTGTGCCCCAAGGAGCAGAAAACCATAGCTGTTTTCACAGTTACTCTCCAGTAATATTGTCCTGTTGTCAGTTCAGCTACGTATCTGCAAGTCAGAAGTATGGCTGGGCAATGTGTTTGGCCTCAAGCTAGTTGCAGTGTATCTGACACAACTTAGACAGAGCTAGCTGTTTCTCAGAATTGTAAAAAGACACTAGATTTGGATGTCTAACTTCACTGAGTATATCCAAGTTGACTCCACAATTTTTCTATTCTCATAAACATGGTGATACAAAACTGATTTATCAGGAATTATTTCATAACCCCTTAAATCTTACTTTGACTTTTTTTCTTTCCATTGTTGATGCAAACACAAATACGAATTAGCTGTATAAATATTATTAGAGAAAATTAAACAAAAACATAAAACAAAAACCACAGTATTGTCCCATTTATTATTGTATATATCAGTTTTAATTTTACCGTTATATATATATATTTAACTTTACTAACTTTGTAGCAAAAGCTGCATAGAGAAAATTTAATGTTATACTAGATTAAGAATGTACCGAGAAATAAGGCATTTTCAAAGTTATAATAGCAGTAGTTCAATTTCCAATTAGTACTTTACACTAATTGGGTATGTTATTTAATTTATTTCTCTAGGTTGTGTGCTTTCACCTGTGCTACTCTTTCTTCGTTTTTTAACCTTATCTGTAGTACAGCAGAGAAATCATCCTACTTTAAGTCTTCTATTTAACTTTTTTTTTTTTTTTATTAGAGGATGGAATGTAAATTAACTGTAACTAATGCCGCTATATTTCTAGTATGTCAAATTGAAATTAGTCTTAAAAGATAAGAATAAATTCCCTATCCATAGAAACTTGTTATCAGTTTCCAACATTTCTTTATGCTTAACCAAATCCTGTCTGCTTTTTTAATTTGATTCCTATTTTTAACAACTCTGATACTTATGTACATAATATGCAAAAGTGATTTTTGGAGAATTATCTCTTGAGTTATATGTGTAGGAAAAAAATCACAAATTATCAGTTATCCCAGTGCACAGGATTTTAATTTTTAATTATAAGGTTACTTGACCTGGTGACAAAAATGGGAAAAGTGTGCTGTATTTCTTATAGAAAATTAATTCTGAAGTGTTCTATTTTCCAACATATTTTTAAATTTCTCTTTATTTAATGCTAATGGTCAGTTACTGTCAGACCTTTTCTGCCATTGCAATTGTAGCCCATCACAGGACCTGGAAATCATTGAAAGATTGAAAAATCATTGGAAATGATGGAAATCATTGAAAGAAGAAAACAAAACAAAACAAACAAACAAAAAACCCTTTAATTTGCATTTCCAACATTTCTGATGTACATGGGTATTTTGTGGTTACTGCAGTCTGGCATCCACTCCTGGGATCTCCCAACCAGCTCACTGAGTCCTTAACTCAGTTCAAACTACAGTGTGCAGGTTTTATACCTCTATGTTGTCTTACAATCAGACTTGCAGAGATCTCATTTTGCTTTCTGAGTCATTTGCTCTTTCATTGTGTTCAGCTTAGTATATGCCCACAGCATTAACCTCTCTCACTACTTGTATGCTAGTAAATTAAATGAGTCCACAACTGTGGCCACAGTGTCCACTGGCCCACAGCAATACTATTCCTCCCTCTTACACAGGATAGTTAGAGGTAAACTTCATTATGAGAGGCTCCTCATCCATGCAAACTCTCATATTGTTTCTTAAAATTACCAAGGACCATTCCAATGCAACAGTAAAGAGGATTGTGCTAGATTGTGCCCAAGGTAGTTGGTGGTTGGAAGGGAAATAATCTCTGTAACCTCATCCTACATCTGGTTTTATATCTAGTATCAGTGTCCAAACTCTATTTTAATTTTGTCTTCACTGTTGGGTTGAAGTGCTTGTGTGCCTCCTTATCTTCCCAGTGACAGCCATAGTTACAGATCTACCTCTAGACCTAGGTCACACATACACATACTGATGTATTATTATTTTTTTTGTTTATTCAGGCTTGCATGAGCAGTTCTCATTTCTTTATTCATCTACCAGTAAGGTAGCTGCAACATACAGACCACTGTAATATATCCTCATTTTCATATTAGAAATTTTAGTCAATTGCTCAGTTCCACAAAATCATAATTTTATTCTACAGGCGCCCAGGTGCTTTTCAGTGCAGGAAAATAAATAAATAAATAATGTCTTACGGGGTCATATGGCTTTAAAAATGCTGCAAATTTCATTTTTTATACATGCACTTTACTAACCAAAGCCAGTTAACCTAGTAATTTGTGCATATACACTATAAGTTCATCTATTTCTCTTTGAGAGTTTGTACACAAGAGTGAAAAAAAATACAGTGGTCTTTTTTTTTCTTTGATGAGAAAATGCATATATCTTAATGAAGAAATTAATATAAATTAAATGCTACTGAATTCAGAACTTATATTATTTCTAGTTTGACTCTATTTGACAAATTTGTGTAATTAATGTGTTATATTTTTTATTATTTTTTCAAAAGTATTCTTTCTTCCGGTGAAAATAATAATAATTTCTTTAGCTTTTGAAATGCAAGTTTTTTTGGAAAACATTTAAGAAAGAAAGAGAGGGGAGTGGGAACAGAGAGAGGAAAAAAAAATGAAAGAGAGGGGGGAGAGGTAGGGAGACAGAGAGAGGGGGAAAAGGAGCGAGAGAGAAGGAAAGGGGAGGGAAGTGAGAGAGGGAGAGCAAGAGGGAGGGCAAGGGGAGAGAGTGTGGGAGACAGCAGGGGGGAGCAGGAGGGGAGAGAGGAAGAAAGAAAGAGAGAACACTGAGAGAAGGGAGGGAAAAAAGAAAGGAAGAAAGGAAGAAAGGAAGAGAGAAAGAGAGAAAGAGAAAGAGAGAAAGAGAGAAAGAGAGAAAGAGAGAAAGGAAGGAAGGAAGGAAGGAAGGAGGAAGGAAGGAAGGAAGGAAGGAAGGAAGGAAGGAAGGAAGGAAGGAAGGAAGGAAGGAAGGAAGGAAGGAAGGAAGAGAGAAAGAGAGAAAGAAAGAGAGGAAGAAAGAAAGAGAGGAAGAAAGAGAGGAAGAAAGAGAGGAAGAAAGAGAGGAAGAAAGAGAGGAAGAAAGAGAGGAAGAAAGAGAGGAAGAAAGAAAGAAAGAAAGAAAGAAAGAAAGAAAGAAAGAAAGAAAGAAAGAAAGAAAGAAAGAAAGAAAGAAAGAAAGAAAGAAAGAAAGAAAGAAAGAAAGAAAGGAAGAAAGGAAGAAAGGAAGAAAGGAAGAAAGGAAGAAAGGAAGAAAGGAAGAAAGGAAGAAAGGAAGGAAGGAAGGAAGGAAGGAAGGAAGGAAGGAAGGAAGGAAGGAAGGAAGGAAGGAAGGAAGGAAGAAAGAAAGAAAGAAAGAAAGAAAGAAAGAAAGAAAGAAAGAAAGAAAGAAAGAAAGAAAGAAAGAAAGAAAGAAAGAAAGAAAGAAAGAAAGAAAGAAAGAAAGAAAGGAAGAAAGGAAGAAAGGAAGAAAGGAAGAAAGGAAGAAAGGAAGAAAGGAAGGAAGGAAGGAAGGAAGGAAGGAAGGAAGGAAGGAAGGAAGGAAGAAAGAAAGAAAGAAAGAAAGAAAGAAAGAAAGAAAGAAAGAAAGAAAGAAAGAAAGAAAGAAAGAAAGAAAGAAAGAAAGAAAGGACTCCTGAGAGAGAAAAAGCATGAGAGAAAGGAGGAGAAAGAGAAATGAAGGGAGTGAAAGAGAGAGAGAAAGAGAGGAAAGCGGGAGAAAAACAGGCAGGGAAAGTGTGAGTGAAAGAGGGAGTCTGAGAGAGAGGAGGGGGGAGAGAGAGAGAGGGGGACAGAGAAAACATGAGGGAAGAGAGGGAGAAAAAGAGAGAGAGGAAGAGAGGGAAAGGAAGAGAGGGAGAGGAAGAGGAGAGCATGAACAAGGGTCAGAATAGAGAAAGGGAGGGGGGAAGAGAGAGAGGAAGAGAGTGTGGAGGGGAATATAGGAGAGAGAGAAAGGGAGAGAGCAAGGAAGAGAAGAGGAAGCGGGAAAGGGGGAGAGAGAGGGAAAGAGGGATAGAGAGAGGAAGGGGGGGAAGAAAGGGAGAGAGAGGAAGAGAAAAGGTGGGGAAGAAAGCAGGAAAGAGTGAGGGAGAGAGAGGGAGGGGGAAGGGGGAGAGAAAGGGCCATGGGCCCCTCTGCTGAATCTTAGTATCAAATAGAATTTGATGTGTGTGATGCTGCTAGTGATGATTATTATACATCCTGTGGAACAATGAGTTGGGTGAAATATTCTAGATATGGGATTCCAACCATTGCTAAAAACTTGTTTATAAATCTTGCAGAGAATATTGTGAAAGCATTCTCTTGGGGTTCAATTGGCCTTTGCCAAATTTGAAAACAAGACACGAATTAATGATATTCAAAAGAAGAGGAGGGATTGTTATATATGGAGCGGTAATTCGTGTCAAGAAAATGGTTGATATTAATAAAGAAGGGGCAGATTTGGGAATGTGGCCATGGGGGCTGGAAAGCCCCATGGTTGAGATAACATTAGACTCTTAACGACGAGGCCATCAGGAATATGAAAGAGTTTAGAGGGAACAAAGAAGGGTGATTCAGGAGACTCCATGCAGTCTCCGGTTTCTTGTTCTCCAGCTGCTTCTCTTGTTCTCCAGCAGTTGAGGCATGGAAGTGTCTGGGTGTTTGCTGTTGTTGTTACATTCAAAGTTGTTTGACCAATGAAAAGTTGTTTTGAAAAGAACTGCTGTGGGGAGAAGGGTATAAGAGGGGAGCCTGCCGTCAAGAAAGGAGAAGAAAAAAAGAAAAAAAGAAAAAAGGCAGCACAATGAAGTTACATCAATAAAGAAGCAGGAAAAAAGAAGTGAAGAGGAACAGGCTGGCAGAATGGAGACCAGGATGGGAACAGGCATTTTGATTGCCTCATGAAGATAGTTTCGTCAAGACTCAGCAAACCGCTCAGAGAAGCTCATACAGAAAGGTGCTGGAAATAGGTGCACTGGAGCTGGAGAGAAGGTCGAGCAGAGAGAAGCGGACCTGTGCACACAACTGCCTCTCGCTGGTAAGCAGTTGCGCATTATGGGGAATCATACATCCTTAGGAACAAAGACTGTCCTGGTAACCTTACAGCTTATTCTCCTTATTAATAATTGGACAGTTTATGAGCCTGAAATATGGGACCAAACTGAGGTCAAGGTGTGGGACTCTGCAACTAGAAACGACAAGGTTGCAGTGGGATTGCTCGGCACCTGGCGAGCAATCTCTGAGGCCTTAAAGATCCATGTGGGACCACGTGTGGTTTGCCAGATAGTGAGGGAGCTGTGGGCTCCTTTACTGATCCGACTGCTACACCATGGGCCCCTCTGCTGCTACAGCCGTCGAAGGCTTTTGCTGTTACGCCCCCTGCTGACCTGGACGTGCCTTTTGACCCAGGCCTATTGGCCTTGAAAAGGAGATGGATATGCTTTTCTTCAATCTGGGAAGAACGGGATACATAAGGCCTGAAGACCGAGTTGCTTGACAACTTAAAGCGAGACATATTGTTCAAAAGGAATGGAAAATGGAGACTGTTAAGTTATGGAGCTTAAAGGATTGTTTGTTACCTTTTCTGATTGTATAGGCATACTCGAGTTTAGTATGTAAAGCAATGTTCTGCGTATTTAGAATGTTTGATGTTTGTGTGTGTGTGTTGGTGGAGCGCAGACTCCCCGCACACCCAGCGCTGTTTACTTGCCTTTTATACCTTTTAGAAATATTTGTTTTATAAATATTACAAAATTCAGATTGAGTTGAGACCTCATTTATAACACCGGGGAAGGGAGGGGAGGGAGAGAGGGGAAGAGGGTGAGAGGGTGAGAAAGAAAGAGAGATAGGGGATAGAAGAGAGAGAAAGGGGGAAAGATTGGGGGGTGTGGGGGAGAGAGAGGAGGGGAGAGGGTGGATAGAGAAAGAGAGAGAGTTGTTTGTGTTGTATTTCAGAGCTGCTTCGCTATTAGTCCATGGAATGGTGGTCCATATGCAGCTAATACTGCTAAGGGAATGGGGTATGCAAAAGATTGTAAAGATTCTAAGACTAAATGGGCAAACATTGACAGCTCTTGCAATTCACTGAGCCATTTAAGATGAGCAATGATTCAGAGCTGTAGTCCGACTGAGAAAGATCAATACTGAATGCTTTATCATAGCTATTTCCAATGACAGGAATAATAATGCAATATTTATTTCTTGTGCAAGGTTGATTCAAGCAGCATTTTTCTACCTCTCATGAACTGGGATGTACCTCTTCTAGTGCAAAATAAAGATATTTCTCTGTGTTTAATACTGTGAATCTATTCAATCTGTTTACTAAATACGTTTATATATTTTTCAGATAAAGTTAGTTAATTAAACTTTCTGTGAAAATCATGGTAACTGAGTGTAAGGCTCACAGTAATGGTAGTAAGCCACCAAGGCAGAGTGTAGCATTGTACAGTTTCAGTACTCCTCTCTATGAAATAAAGGGGAATAAACAAACAGCTGGACCATGGCTTTATGTCAGGTGAAACAGAAAAAAAAAAAAAAAAAAAAAAAAAAAAAAAAAAAAAAACAGATACGATGAAAGAAATCAAAATCATTTCTTCTAATCCAGGAAAGAGACCACATGGAGAGTACATGTAGAATAAACCTAGGAATAATTGAAATGTTCATGAAAGGATCACTTAGTTCATGTTAGCCTTCATGGTTTTTATCTGTTGACTTCCAGTAACCTCTTTACATCCTGAATGTCTTTGCAACATTCAGGGAGTGCACTGATAGGATAAGGAATAACAGGTTTAATTTTAAAAGGGGTAGATTTAAATTAGATGTTAGGAAGAAATTCTTTACTACGAGGGTAGTGAGCCACTGGGAAATATTGCCCAGAGAAGCTGTGGTTGCCTCATTCCTGGAAGTGTTCAAGGCCAGGCTGGATGGGGCTTTGGGTAACCTGGTCTGGTGGGAGGTGTCCCTGCCCATGCCACAGGGGTTGGAATTAGATAATCTTAAGATTTCTTCCAATCCAAACCATTCTATGATTCTATGATCCTCAATTCCCCAGCTCCACATCGCCCCCTCCTTGCCTTCCCCCCAAAAATCATGACTATCCATGACAAAACATAAATCAACTGCTATTTTCCCATTTTCTGTGTGGTAAAACTGCTTCACGTCTAAGAGTATCTTAGTCTTCAAGTCTCTAAGAACTACAAGGAAGTAAATAAAATCAACTACAATTAACATGCAAAATTTTCTAGCTTCTATTTCTCTGATCATATACCTACCTATTCATGACCATCTACAACAAAAGATTCCTCATATAAATACATGGAAGTGTACATTTCCATCAAAAGTTAACATTTCAGGCTAAAAGAAACTGTAAAACACATTAAATTTTTAACTTTAATGAATTATTTACATAAATTATTCATTAAGGTTTTTATTGGAAGCTTTCTTTGGCATGCTTATTAAATGTCTTGATGTATTTATTGTCTATTGTAAAACTGTTGTCACAAGGGTTCAATTTCTTTTACAGTATATATGTCTATTCCTTGTGAAGTGTTTTGAAGGCACATAGATTGGCAGCTACTTTCAAAAATTAAGTAGAATATAGAATATTTCTTAGGAGTACACTCTGTTTTTACCAGTACTTAATCATCCATCTGGTTTAGCATTGTGGTCAGAGATGAATTTCAAAGACTATGAATTAACATTTTTTTTTTTAATTACTTTAAAAACTATAAAGTTTCTCAGATCTCTTCCTCCAACCTTCTCTCCTGATTCTCTTATGTAGAATATTCTTGTTTTAACAAAGATAAACAAGTAAACAACTGTAAGAATATTGTTCCTTACATTCAAATTTGAGGGTTCTTTGCATCATTTTTTTTCAAAACTGTTAGAACGTGCCCATCATAATTTCTTAAGTTTCAGACAGACTAGAAGTTCTGCCTCTGTCATCGTTATTTATTTTTGGGAGGGTGAAGGAAGGAACTGAGAAGGGAATTATTCATTCTGCATTTATTCTATTAATTCTAGGCTATGTACAGACAGATGGGCAGTACTCGGTATTTGGAATATTGAAGAAATGTAGTATACTAGTAGTTAGAATTTCATTGTGAATAACACAAGAATTTAGATCTTTCTTTGATCTAACTGAGAATTCAAGAAAGATATGCTTCATGTAAAGTGTGTTTCTGGATTCTAGTAGGGCTGTTCTGTTCCCCAATCTTCCTCAGTCATCAAGAGGTGCTAGAAAAAGAACACTTTTTTCTGATGTTTTCTGGAATATGTGGTATTTGAGCTTTAAAATCATCCTGAATAAATAAATAAATAAATAAATAAACTCTTCCATATGTTACAGCATTTCACAGAATCACAGAATTTCTAGGTTGGAAGAGACCTCAAGATCATCAAGTCTAACCTCTGACCTAACACTAACAGTCCCCACTAAACCATATCCCTAAGCTCTACATCTAAACTTCTTTTAAAGACTTCCAGGGATGGTGACTCCACCACTTCCCTGGGCAGCCTGTTCCAATGTCTAACAACCCTTTCGGTAAATAAGTTCTTCCTAACATCCAACCTAAAACTCCCCTGGCACAACTTAAGCCCATTCCCCCTCGTCCTGTCACCAGGCACATGGGAGAACAGGCCAACCCCCACCTCGCTACAGCCTCCTTTAAGGTAGAGAGCAATAAGGTCGCCCCTGAGCCTCCTTTTCTCCAGGCTGAACAAGCCCAGCTCCCTCAGCCGCTCCTTGTAGGACTAGTTCTCCAGACCCCTCACTAGCTTCGTTGCCCTTCTCTGCACTCGCTTGAGCACCTCCATTCAGATTGTATGTTTTTTTTCCTGGTTCCACCCCTAACCCCCTTTATACCTTGTTTAAAGCTCTACTAATGAACCTTGCCAGCTCCCATCCTAAAACCTGCTGGTGGAAAAAGCTATTCTTGTCTGTTGCCAGCAGGCCTGGTTTCATGTAAATCGAGACAAGGTCAAAAAACCCAAACCCCTGCTGGTGACATCTGGAGCCAAATATTAATCCACTGGCTCATCATGTGCCGTCGTTCATTATTTCCTGTACCATCAGGGGGCAGCTACCTTGGCAAGTGGCTGCAAAATGGTGGCAAAGCCCGATGTAAATGGCCCACCACTGCTTGGCTCCACCCGTGCCTCATCAGCCTCCTTCCTGAGGGATGCTGGGCCCTGGCAGCTTCCTCAGCTGCCTCGAGTGGCCTTGATGCTGGAAAAAAAAACTCTGCTCGCCTCAATCCCCTGCTCTGCTGCAGAACATGTCCACTCCGGAGCCCATCACCTTGGTGAGTGGATGCAAAATGGCTGTGAAGCCCTGTTTAAATGACCAATACTGTTCTGTCTTACTTCACCCACATTATTTCCTTGAGAGCACCAGCAACAATCATAACAGACCAGTCCACTTACACAACAACAGGATGCTGCACAGCACAGAATTAGAAATAAGAAACATTAGGGTTTATCAGACCACAGTAATTTTCTTGAAATTTCTGTTTAATTTTATCTCTGAGGAGATGGTTTTAACAATACTAGAATTATTCTGCTATGTCTTTCAGAGCCCTGCCTGTGTAATTTATTTTGAAATTTATTTTGCCCAGAGAGATTTTATCTGTGTCCTGCAGTTTCCCCCAGTGCTCAGGTAAACTGGCCTCTTAAAACACAGTGTGTGAAGATATGCCAGAAGCACCACTCAGCAATACTATACTCAGACAGAAGGGAAGGATGCCTTTTTGTCCTTTCCCTAGTCATGGCATATTTCCTCATATATTAAAAGCAATATATAAAGAATCTGCAGGTTTTCTATAATGAAAAGATTTTACATTCTGAAAATCATACAGTTAAACAAATGATCCTGGATTATGTTAACAACTGACAGGCCTACCACTACCATCAAGTTTAAGAAACACAAAGTTTCACAAAAATATCAGCTCTATATTTTGTCCCAAATCTAGAGGCATTCATAATATCTGGGGGCTGAAACAAACATGATCATCAATCTTTTTAATATGCACTTCAACATTTCATTTCCAGTTGTTCAAAGTTCTTGTTAAAAGTTCAATTAATTTTGTGACTTCTGAATATTCCCATTGGATAAATATCAACATTTTAAATAAATAAATAAATTCTAGAACACAATTATAGCAAGTAATTAAGAGGATGTATGAAGATTACAGTCATGATGTGCTTGTTATGCCAAATAAGACAGTATTTTCTAATCTGCAGCCATTATCCTGACACGTTGCAGCTATTTTTCCACTATAAATCTGGTATAAACATATATATTTAAATAAATAACTGCAGGAAAATAAACAGAAGTACAAAAAATCTACTGTGTACGATAAACTATGATCGTTAGGTGTAACAGAATACATTGTATATGTGTATTTTATTACTGTTTAGAGTAACAACCTTTTGGATTATGTCAATATTTTTAGGTCTCATAGAGTATTTTGGTCCCTTCCAGTAATTTGTCTTCCAGCCCAATCATTTCTACCTTAATATGATAGATTTCTACATTTCATAACTTTGTCAATGGAAAAGAAAGAGAAATCACAATAAGGTTGTACATAAATACTACATTTTTTAATTTACTTTTTAATATTACAGATATTGCAGCATGCTGAAGACTGTCTTCCACAAAAATAATAAAGCTGGCTTTTGGACATGGGGTGGAAATATGGATGATTATAATCTTTTTTATTTTAAGTCATATAAAATAATTTAATTAAATTCTAAAATTCTACTGTAAGATACTAAATTTGTTTGATTGTTTTTATTTCCTTTTCTTCCTGTTGAAAGCATGAAAACTTTGAAATAAATCAACATCAGTCAAATGTTATACCACAACACTTTGATCATAGAATCATAGAATAATTTAGATTGGAAAAGATCTCTAAGATCATCTAATCCAATCTTTAACCTAGCTCTGCCAAGTCCACCATTAAACCATGTCACCAAACTCTACATCTACACATTTTCTGAAGACATCCAGGGATATTGACTCAACTACATCTCTGGGCAGTTGGTTCCAATACTTCACAACCTTTTCAGTGAAAGAGTCTTTCATAATATCTAATATAAACCTCCCCTGGCACAACTTAAAGCAATTTTTCTCTTGTCTTATCAGTTGGTGTTTGGTAGAAGAAACTGATCCCACTTTGTGATAGCTTCTTTTATGGTAACTCTAGAGTGCAATACGGTCTCCCCTGAGCCTCTTTTTCTCCAGGCTAAACAACCCCAGCTCCCTCAGTCACTCCTCATAAGATTTCTGCTCTAGACCCTGGACAGTAACTAAAACTCAAACACGCAAACACACACACACACAGACAGATGCGTAAATACACCCACACTCTCTCTTTTATTTCAAAATTTAATTTCAAACATAATCAGTTTTAAACTAATCAGCCAAAACACTAATAAAAATATAAAAAATAATAAAAAACACTAATAAAAAATAAAAAAAAATAAAAGCCAACAATTCACCTAGTATCTTTCAGAGGGAAATAAAAGATCACATTTTCTGTCCTTCACACACACATTACCAGACACTACTTAAAAAAAAAAAAAAAAAAAAAAAAGGTCATAAAATAGGAAAATAGGCTTACACATACTTGATACTTAATCTCATAGAGAGGCTTCTCAAAAATTACAGCTTACTTCTGAAGTAATTCTGCACAGCGACCAAGTGCCCACATTTTTAATGGACTGTATCAGCCTTACAGGAATTACTGGAACAGTTGTCCTGTTTAAAACCACAAACTTAAAAGACACGATATTTGCTGACTTTCTGAAAGAAGATAATCGAATGCATGCTTTCAGTAAACCATAACCATTCATTTCACACAAGAGAACTGTAGAGAGAACTCCAACCTTTTCTGGATGCTAAAACTGAAGCTGAACAGCATTACCTTTACAATCTGTGTTTGCTGAAGAAGCTGTATATATACTTATAGTCATTCATAGTTTTTCAACAGCTGTTCAAAATAATGAAATTCCATGGTTTAAGGCTGTTCATTTTAAATTATCATGTGAAGTGCTGAGTCCTTTTTGCCAGATACCAAACACCCTCCCACTTTTATTAGCCAATAGAAATGTCTATTTCTGTTATAGGATTTCTATTTCTATATCCAATTTCTATAATATATAGAATGACCATTATAGGATAGCTTGAAAGACTACTAAGAGTGACCAATGTCCCTGAGACTCTGGGCAAGCTGGTGTGCTGGGTGGCATTTTTAGAGACCTGCTGCTCCACCTGGACTGTCAAAAGTCCATGAGGCCAGATGGGATCCACCTGAGGCTGTTGAGGGAGCTAGCGGATATGACCGCTGAGCCGCTTTTCACCATCTATCAGTGGTCACTGTCATCTGGAGAGGTCCCAGATGACTGGAGACTTGTGAATGTGATGCCAATATATAAGAAGGTTCATAAGGAGGACCCGAGGAACTGCAGGTCTGTCAGCCTGACCTTGGTGCCAGAAAAGGTGATGGAACAGGTCATCTTGACTGCAATCGCACAGCATGTGAGGGGCAACCAGTGGATCAGGCCCATTTGGTATGGATTCATGAAAGGTAATTCCTGTCTGACCAATGTCGTCTCCTTCTATGACAATGTAACCCACCTGGTGGATGAGGGAAAGGCTTTTGACTTAGTCTACCTAGACTTCAGTAAAGCCTTTGATGGGGTCTTCCACAGTATTTTCCTGCAGCAGATGGCAGCACATTGGTTTGGACAGGTACACTCTGCTGGGTTAAAAACTGTATGGATGGACGGGCCCAGAGTGTGCTGTTGAATTTAATGAAATCCAGCTGGCAACCAGCAGTGGTCGTCAGGGGTTGGTGTTGGGGCCTATCCTCTTTTATATCTTTAGTGATGATTTAGATGAGGGTATTAAGTGCACCCTTAGTATGTTTGCAAACACCGAACTGGGGAGAAGTGTTGATCTGCTAGAGGGTAGGAAGGCCCTGCAGAGGGATCTGGACAGGTTGGATCAACGGGCAGAGATCAATGGGATGAGATTCAACATGGCTAAGTGCTGGGTCCTGCACTTTGGCCAAAACAACTCCATGCAGTTCTGCAGACTTGGGGCACAGTGGGTGGAAAGCTGTGCAGAGGAAAAAGTTCTGGGGGTGTTGATTGATGATCACCTGAACATGAGCCAGCAGTGTGCCTAAGTGGCCAAGAAGGCCAACAGCATCCTGGCTTGTATCAGGAATAGCGTAGCCAGCAGGAATGGCTCTCTTCAAGAGAGAAGTCTTAATGGCGCAGGAACGGTCTGTCCCCACGTGCCCAAAGACGAGCTGGCGGGGAAGAAGACCGGCCTGGCTCAACAGAGAATTGTGGCTTGATCTTAGGAGGAAAAAGAGGGTTTATAAGCTTTGGAAAAGTGGGCAGGCCACTAAGGAGGACTTTAAAGAAGTGGCGAGGCTGTGCAGGGACAAAATTAGGAAGGCCAAAGCTCATCTGGAGCTCAATCTGGCTACTGCCGTTAAAGATAACAAAAAACGCTTCTATAAATACATCTACACAAAAAGGAGGACTAAGGAGAATCTCCATCCTTTACTGGATGCAGGGGGAAACTTAGTTACAAGAGATGAGGAAAAGGCGGAGGTGCTCAATGCCTTCTTTGCCTCAGTCTTTAGCAGCAATACCGGATGTTCTCTGGATACTCAGTACCCTGAGCTGGTGGAAGGGGATGGGGAGCAGGATGTGGCCCTCATTATCCATGAAGAACTGGTTGGTGACCTGCTACGGCACTTAGATGTGCACAAGTCGATGGGGCCGGATGGGATCCACCCAAGGGTACTGAGGGAACTGGCAGAGGAGCTGGCCAAGCCACTATCCATCATTTATCAGCAGTCCTGGCTATCGGGGGAGGTCCCAATCGACTGGTGGCTAGCAAATGTGATGCCCATCTACAAGAAGGGCCGGAGGGCAGACCCGGGAAACTACAGGCCTGTCAGTTTGACCTCAGTGCCAGGAAAGCTCATGGAGCAGATCCTCCTGAGAGTCATCACGCAGCACTTGCAGGGCAAGCAGGTGATCAGGCCCAGTCAGCATGGCTTTATGAAAGGCAGGTCATGCCTGACGAACCTGATCTCCTTCTATGACAAAGTGACGCGCTGGGTGGACGAGGGAAAGGCTGTGGATGTGGTCTACCTTGACTTCAGCAAGGCTTTTGACACCGTCTCCCACAGCATTCTCCTCAAGAAACTGGCTGCTCTTGGCTTGGGATGGCGCACGCTTCGTTGGGTTAGAAACTGGCTGGATAGCCGGGCCCAAAGAGTCGTGGTGAATGGAGCCAAGTCCAGTTGGAGGCCAGTCACTAGTGGCGTCCCCCAAGGCTCTGTGCTGGGGCCGGTCCTCTTTAATATCTTCATCGATGATCTGGACGAGGGCATCGAGTGCACCCTCAGTAAGTTCGCAGATGACACCAAGTTAGGTGCGTGTGTTGATCTGCTTGAGGGTAGGAAAGCTCTGCAGAAGGATCTGGATAGGCTGGACCGATGGGCTGAGGTCAACTGCATGAAGTTCAACAAGGCCAAGTGCTGGGTCCTCCACCTGGGGCGCAATAACCCCAAGCAGAGCTACAGGCTGGGAGAGGAATGGTTGGAGAGCTGCCAGGCAGAGAAGGACGTGGGAGTGATGGTGGATAGTCGGCTGAATATGAGCCAGCAGTGTGCTCAGGTGGCCAAGAAGGCCAACGGCATCCTGGCTTGTATCAGGAACAGTGTGACCAGCAGGGCTAGGGAGGTGATCGTCCCCCTGTACTCGGCTCTGGTGAGGCCGCACCTCGAGTACTGTGTTCAGTTTTGGGCCCCTCGCTACAAGAAGGACATCGAGGTGCTTGAGCGGGTGCAGAGAAGGGCGATGAAGCTGGTGAGGGGCCTGGAGAACAAGTCCTACGAGGAGCGGCTGAGGGAGCTGGGTTTGTTCAGCCTGGAGAAAAGGAGGCTCAGGGGTGACCTTATTGCTCTTTACAGATACCTTAAAGGAGGCTGTAGTGAGGTGGGGGTTGGCCTGTTCTCCCACGTGCCTGGTGACAGGACGAGGGGAAATGGGCTAAAGTTGCGCCAGGGGAGTTTTAGGTTAGATGTTAGGAAGAACTTCTTCACTGAAAGGGTTGTGAGCCATTGGAACAGGCTGCCCAGGGAAGTGGTTGAGTAACCATCCCTGGAAGTCTTCAAAAGACATTTAGGTGTAGTTCTTAGGGATATGGTTTAGTGGGGATTGTTAGCGTTAGGTCAGAGGTTGGACTCGATGATCTTGAGGTCTCTTCCAACCTAGAAATTCTGTGATTCTGTGATTCTGTAAAATGTCCAGTAAGCAGTGGGACAGCTACACCATACAGTGGCTGAAAGGTAGACTCGAAAGTGTTGTAGTAAATGAGGAAACATCAAGCTGTCAACCAGCTACTAATGGTGTTCCCAAAGGCTCAATTTTAGGGGAAGTTCTTGTCAACATTTTTATCAGTGACCCAGACAAAGGATTTGAGAGTACACCAAGTCTGTGGGAAGTACTGTTATGAGGAGTTGTTGATTCTCATCAGAGTACAGAGGCCCTACATAGAGATCTTGATAGAGAGATCTGCAGAACCACCACATGTGTGAAATTTAACAAGAGCTAGTGTTGGATTCTGCACCCGGGATGGTGTAATCCTAGATGTGCTTATAGGTATGTAGACAAGTAGTGCAACCCTACAGAAAGGGCCCTGTGGGGTTTGATTGATGGTAAGCTCAATGTGAATCAAAAATGTGCCCTGGCAGCCAAAAGAATCATGTAGAATCATAGAATGGTTTTGGTTGGACAGGACCTTAAAGGTCATCTAATTCCAACCGCCTCAACATGGGCAGGGATGCCACCCAGTAGATTGAATTGCCCAGGGTCTCACCCAACCTGTTCTTGAGCACCTCAAGTGATGGGGCATCCACAACTTCTCTGGACAATTTGCTTCAGTGCTTCACAAGGTAGAGCTATATCCTGGAGTGCATTAACCAGCCACAGTCTAGCTAACCTGTCAAAAGAAGTGATTGACCCAAAGTACTAAACATTGGTCTGTCCTCACCTCAAGTACTCTGTGCAGTTTTGAGGTCCATAAGATAAGAAGAATATAAAACTATCAAAAAGTGTTCAAAGAAAGGCAAAAAAGATGGTATAGAGTCCAGAGGGCAAGAAGTATGAAGAGCACCTTAAGTTACCTGGTTTGTTCAACCTAAAGAGGAAACTGAGTGGTTTCTTCATAGTGATCTAGAGCTTCCTCATGCAGAGCAGAGAAATGCTCAGTGGAAAGAGCCAGTAGGACCTGAGGGTGAAGATGGATCAGAGGATATTCAAGTTGGATATTAGGAAAATTTCCTCTCAAGAAGGCGGTTAGGCAGTAGAACAGGCTCCTGCAGAAGTGGTCACAGCACCAAGCCTGACAGAGTTCAAGAAACATTTAAACAATGCTTCAGACATATGGTCTGATTTTTGGGTCATGTTTGGAGCCTGGAGTTGGACTCTGTGATCCCTGTGGGTCCTTTCAAGCTCAGGATGTTCTATGATTCTAATTCTTTCATTACGTCCGTAGAACTTGCACACAGAAGTGTGGTTTGAGTATACCTTTAAAGAGATAAGTTTAAATATTTTCATTCTTTAATAAGATAAATTCAGATACTCTACTATCCATTTACGGTTCTCCAGTTTATTGTATACAATTGCTATTTATTCTACCATCTGTATACAGCTTCACAGCTTCACATTTACGAATCCCAAACCTATCTTACTTGGCTGTAATCTCTTGCTTCTGTTATTCTCTCTAGTTCCTTTTCACAGCCAAGCTGTAATATTTGTTGATGTTCCAAATTGCCTATCATCTTCCAGTTTAATCATGGGTAATTTTAACAAATCAGCACCCAACAAAACATAAGACAGATGTCCAGAGGGAGAGTTTGTTTACCAATTGAATGAAATTCTGATTATATAACTATATCCCATAATAGTAAAATATTTTACATAGTAGAGAATCATCCTCTGTCCGTTTCATCTTAGCTCTTTTACAGCCTACCATTAATTATAAGGAATCAATCCTATCCTTAGATAGTATATGTGCCAAAACCACACAGGAAAAATAAGGTGAAAGACAACAGAATTCCCCTTACAGACTACAGTTTAAGTGAACTTCAGGTTTTTAACTTATTCTAAAATATTTACTTGTTTAAAATAGTTTGAAAAAATAATAAAAAGAATAATAAAAAATGAACTTCTAATCACATTTATATTTTAAATAAAGCTAGAAAACAAAAAAAAAAACACATGGCATCAATAGTAGTTTGATTCTAAAATATTCATATGTTAGCAAATGCATCTTTCTGGAAAAAAAAATATATTCACCATCAAGTGCTGACAATACACGTTGTATGACGAGTCAATATTATTTATCAGGAAAAAGCAAATGAAGTTTAATCAAACTTGATATTTTTGAAGAAAAAAGTTTTCCTTTCATTGGATATTATATGGGATACATAGAGAGATAGAGAGTACTTAAATAATAGTTACCCTTTATTTATTTATTTATTAGTTCTTTTTATTTCTTATCATACAAAAATCTGTGATGATTTTCGAAAAATCTGGACCTACTCATTCTGTTAATATTGAGAAGTACAATTTTCCATTAGTAAACTTAGAGCCAGGAGAAAGGACTTCTGAATATTTTCTGTAAATATGAATATGAAATCCTTGATTCATTTTAAAGTGAATGTACACCATTCCTGCGAATGTAAATGTAGTCTCTGTTAAAGCAGCCATGGTTCCCTGATCAAAATCACTGCATTTAAAAATAAATAAATAAATAAATCATAACTCAGTATAAAAATTTTATTAATAATACTTGAAGTTTAATTCTTTTTTTTTTCCCCATTTCATCAAAGACACATAGGATTAGCATATCCACACAATACTATGCATTAAACTGTATATGTTGTCACTATGGCTAATAGCACAAATGATTATGAGTAACTACAATGGTATTAAGCTATATGCAAAAAGCCATACATATAGAAACTAAAAATTAATTAATTAATTAATTAATTAATGGGAGAGAATCCATCCCCCAAATAACCACCCACTACTTCAGAATATGGTTTGATTTTTGGGTAGTTAATTCTTGTGTGTTAATCTTTTTGGTTTGTAAGACTTGTGAAAATTTTCTAAATAAATTTATCTAAAAATTTCAATTACTAATA
This sequence comes from Aythya fuligula, assembly GCF_009819795.1. Lineage (NCBI taxonomy): Eukaryota > Metazoa > Chordata > Aves > Anseriformes > Anatidae > Aythya > Aythya fuligula. Next base: position 79,432,071 of record NC_045593.1, on the reverse strand, counting down.
TAAAATGTTAGTGTCTTGATGAGTCAGAGTTGAATAAATGTTTTTAGAATATACTTCATTCTAATAAATTTCTTCTTAAATGTCACAAAATCAAGATTCTTCTTCTTGTTAGTGAATACCAGTCTCTGGGCTTTCCTGATTCTGGAGATGAATTGCATTAGCTGTGAATGAATTCTCTATCTTACCATTACTTCAGGTGTGGTAGTCCAAAACTTTAGAAAGACAAAAAAAAGGGATTTCACTTCTTCTCCCTTATACTTGAACCAGACACATTTTCTACCTTGTAAGTCACAACTCTTTCATCACAACACTTGTAGAGAAACAGAAAAGCTGGAACAGAGAAAATTCCAGTTGGTTATTTAGACTTTTTTTTTTTTTTTTTCATTTTGAGTGTTGTCATTTATTGTACCTTTTGCCCAGAAAAGATCTATAATCTTCATCTTTGAAGATACGCAAAACTCAGCAGTGTGTTTCTATGAGCTGGACTTGCTTTGAGAAAGAGTTGAGCTACATGATATCCAAACGTCCCTTCCAATCTAAATTATTATATGATATGGTTATAGTTTGATTTTATTTATTTTGAGGTATTTTCATTCGCTTTGATGTCTTGATATGCAATCTGACCATCTCTGATGTACAGTCTCACTTCACAATAAAAAAATGAATGTGCTTTGCTTTCCTGACTGATCTAAGTATCAGTTTCCTGAAACTAGCTGAACACACATTCATTCATTGTTTTCTAGATTTGCTGACATACTGATGCTAAGAACTTTATTCTCCCCAAAAAGTTCTAAGTGATGTCAATGAAGTCAGAAAATAAAGTTAAAGCATAAAGTATGAAGAATACATTAAACTTATTTCTAATATAGTACTTATTAAATAGTTATATTATCAAATTCATTGATCTATATTGTTTCTGTACTAAAAGAAATACAGAACAATGCAAATTACTCAAATAACAAACATCAGATAATTGTTATATATCATTGGTAATATCTGTCTTTATCTCATTCTTAATTTCAGGATGTTGAATAGCTCTGTTAAAATACTAATAAAGCAAATTGGTGCACTTTGAAATTCATTTTTTCATTCTTGTAGATAGCCCTGAAGTACTACTAATAGTAGTAATTATTTTTTCTACCTGTCAGCTTTCTTAACTAAGCACCCCAGCAGGAAAAAAAGAAAAAAGTAAAAAAAAAAAAAAAAAAAAAAAAAAAAAAACCTATTTCTTTATTTCTTTTGTTATTGCTTTTTTTGTTTTGTTTTAATAAAATTCCTGTATCACAGAATCTTGCATGCTTTTTTTAGTCTTGCATGATTGTTCATGAAAGAAAACCTCTTTAAAAAAATATGTTTTTTATTACAAAGCTGAAGCAGAATGGAACAGGAAATTGTAATCTTCAATATAAACATGTCTGTTTTGTATTGATAGAAATCAGTCTAGTTCCATTATTGAGATGTCTGTGAGCACTAGTTTTGTTTGAATTCACCAAACTTTTCTGAGATATGAGTCACTGAATTGCTTGAATAAGGCAAGCCTGAGGAAAATACAGGTGACTTCGTGGCCTGGAGCACATGAACAGGTGGGGTTTGAAGTTAAAACATCTGGAAAGTTGTGATAATTAAAATATTGAATTTACATTTAAACAGCTTTTTACTGTATTTTTAAATAAAAAGTCAGAGATTAGTTCCTAGCATCACAGTTTCTTTTCACAGAGAACTATATTATTCCCTCTCCCACTCCTTTCATCTCCATGGCATGCCCTATGGGACAAGATGAGATGTACTACCACTTACTAAAAACTACTCTACTGGCAACACATATTTCTTTCAGTTTATCATTTTTATTATTTTATTATTTAATATCTGTGAGTATATGTCCTCTAAGGAGCGGCTGAGGAAACTGGGGTTGTTTAGTCTGGAGAAGGGGAGGCTCAGGGGAGACTTTATCACTTTCTACTACTACCTGAAAGGAAGGAGTGGGGAGCTGGGGGTCAGCATCTTCTCACAGATAACTAGTGGGAATGGCCTCAAGTAGCACCAGGGGAGGTTTAGGTTGGAAATTAGAAAACATTTCTTCTCAGAAAGAGCAGTCAGGCATTAGAATAGGTTGCCAAGGGAAGTGGTAGAGTCACCATCCCTGGGGATGTCCAAGGGAGTTGGACTTGGTGCTTAGGGACATGGTTTAATGGGTGATATTTGTGTTAGGGGCATGGTTGGACCAGATGATCTTGGAGGTCTTTTCCAACCCTAATGATTCTATGATTCTATGTGCATATATACATATACATATATATACATATATACATATATACGTATGTATATATAATATATACGTATGTATATATTTATATATATTTATCACACACACATATATATATGTATATTCAGTTTTCTTTGTTTGCGGCTAATTTTGTTGGTCATTTCTGTCTGGTCTCCCCTTTCTCCCCCATCATGCCCATATTTCCTGCCTTCCTCCCACTACAAAACTTTCATATCTTGGCTTTTCTTCCTATCTTGCTCTTATTTCTCTGTCCTCAAGTCTTTTCTTTCCTACTTATACTAAAGGCAGGTTTCTTTGGGTAGCTTTGGTGAATATCCCTTTATTTGGAAGATCATTCTCAGATTACTAACCTGGACAAACCAGTTCCTTCCTTCCAAAGTTTCTATGATTCACTGCAAAGATGAAATAAATGACCTTCATCCCTGTTGTTCTTGAAAGAAATGTTCTTTCTTACAAAAAAAAAAAAAAAAATCCTTTCAATATTCCAGAGTAAGAAAACAGAATTTTCTGAAATAGAATTGCAAAATGAAACTGATGAAATTGCAAAATGAAACTGAATTTAGTAGTCACATAAAAACAAAAATATCTCAAGATTTGTGAGAAACAAAAAATGTGTAGCCTTTTAGTTATCTCTTTTTTTTTTTTTTACTGTAAACTACAACCACAAGAGAAAACAAACTCATGAGACCCCACTGCTACACATCAGATATCTGTTAAAAGGGATTTCTGTACAGATGTCTCAAATTTATTTTTCCTATCATCAGTTAAAAGGATATCGAGAAATAAGGTTAAAAGAAAAAAAAAAAATACCTCTAGTAGTCCTTAAAAGCTATATTATCTCCTTCACTGATTTCTTTCTACTCATGCTACTCATATATTTCTTTTTGCTCAAGATAAACCGTAGTGGAATTTTTTTTACAGTTATGCCTGATTTGCAAGATACATTTCTCCAAGCTATATATATATATATATATATATATATATATTTTTTTTTTTTTTCTCTGTTCATTAAAAGCATTCAAACAGGAATAAAACTGAACTTTCTGAAACTCTTCCTGGAGAAGCACACTGTCTGCTTACAGAGCCTGGATGCTGTTAAGGGTTTTAAGATGATTAAGCACAAGATGTGTTCAAGGCCAGCGGTACCTCTGATAAGTAACCTGAATTAATCAGCTGCTGGTTAATGAGTTGTGACTCCTTCATAAAGTTGTTGTTTTTATTTTATAGAAAAAAAAAAAAAAAAAAGTTGAATATTTATTTAACCTGCACCTGTAATTAATATGTCAAGGTCCCGCTCCTCACTGCTTTTTGTCAGCCCAAGACTCGTGCTCCCCACTTATCTGAAATGCAATTTCTCACAAGGGGTAGGTATTTCTTTAATAAATGAAATAGTGACTAAAATATTGAGTTTCTGTCCAATAAGAATGCCTGTATGTTAATCACTATATAACCATGAGTTAGAAAAAAAAAAAAAAAAATGAATGAAAAAAATATGAATAAAAAATCCGAAATTTTCAATGAAACTGTAAATTTTAATTGCCACTATTTAAACTGTGAATTCAAAATGAAAATGGTCAACCTGAATTTAAGTGTTCTGAATCTAAGTATTCAACTTTCCTGTGGAAAATTCTAATTTCATTATATGAAATTTGACGATCAGATATGTTAGTTAAAAAAAAAAAAAAAAACTTTCTTGGCTATGAATATATCTCTAAGATAGTTAGATGAAAATAAATTGAAAAGAAATGCATGTCTTTCAGGGTAAATAGACCTGAATTTTATGAATATACTTTCATAATATACTTCATAATATACTTTCCAAATACACTTTCTAGCACTTCTAAAAAAACTCTACAAGAAAAAAATAAAACGGTTGAATATTTTCAACTAACAGTCTACTTAATTTAAACAGAAATACGAAATTACTAACCTGTTCTATTTCGAAATAGTTATTTCAATATTCCATAAGATAACTGTTAGGCAAGACTAGTTGTGCATGACTGAACTGCATGCATTTCCTGGTTATACAACTGAAAGATGAAACATATTTTATTTATCGTGGGAAGGTAGTTTGTTGTAGTTTAGTAGGATCAAGGAGATATCTATTAGGCTGGAAGGGAAAGGCAGATAGGAGATAACTTCTGGATGAATGAACAAAGACTAACAAAAAGAAATTAATTAATTAATTAATTAATTAAAAAAAAAAAAAAAGGGAGGAAGATGAGTGGACCTAATGTGTTAGTGTCTTAAGTGTTACACCATGCAACTGAAAAAGTATACTTCTCATATATCTTTGAAAGTTTTCTCTATATTCTACCAAGTAACCTTAATTTGTCAGCAGGTTTATAAAGTCATATTTAAAGTGAACTGAGGAATTAACAGATAACGTAAAAAACGTTAGACATAGCAATGTTTTCTTATGCACAGATAAGTGCTGTGTTTCTGTATATTTGGAGTTTATGGATTAAATATACATATATATTTATTATATATATTACATGTAATATATTTATATATTATACTATATATTATACTATATAATATATAGTATATATGTATATATACATGTATATGTATATATATGTATTATACATGTATGTATTATACATAATGTGTATTAGTATAGCGTATAATAGTATATACCTATATATATATAATTTTATATTTATATTTATTAATAATAAGATATATATATTCACATATGAAAAGTCTGAAAAGACTTATGAGCATAAAGATAGCATAGCACTTCTGTTTAAGCCGTTCCCTGGATGACCATAGTTGTCTCATTCACATCCTCTTCTGCCATTCTCTTTTGTGTATCTGATATTAGTTGTCCTAAAAAAATAGAAGATATAGGATAAGAAGAATGATATAGCTTAAGGAGCTGTGCATCTGAAAATATAGAAATGCTCAGATCCTCCAGGCAAGAAATTGTTTCTAAGAAGTGCACATTCTAAAGGCATTTAAACCACTTTCTGAGATTCAAAGCTCTTTGGACTACTACTTCAGCTATCATGTTCCTGCTTAGTTTCAATGCTAAAACTACATTCGTCTTCCTTATACATTTCTAAATTTTCATTATCCTGCAAAGAATAATTAAATCACAAAGTAAGCAAAACCAATTCAATGGTGAATGAAAAGGCAATGCTACAAAACAGTAATAAAAATTGAAACTGAACAGTTTAGCTTTACCAGCTAATTTACTTAGGTATCACCCTAAGGCATCAACACCATTTATCACTGTTACTGGCATGTCTGCACTGTCACTAGAAACAGAAGCATCTATGGGAAACTAATTAGGAATTTAAAGGAATATTGAAAATAATCAGTAAATACACAGAATATCTTCAGTCAAACAGATGATTCCATGTATAAACATAAAAGAGAGCACTTATAAGGTAAGGTGCCATGTTTGTTAATTATGTTACATAAGACAAGGTAATACAGGAATATTTAAAGTTAAAGTAAATACAGTTACAATTATAAGGGGCTTCTAATGTATGTCTGCATCTGTATATATGTAGCCACAATTTTAAGAGGACCAAGGAAGGAAGAGTAAGTTAATAGTGGTGGCAGTAAAAGGAGGTTAAAACATTTCCATTAGAAGACAAAGATTTGCCAAGAGTTTTATGTTTTTCACAACAGCACTTTTTAAATATGTAAAATATCTTTTTCTTATTTCCTTCCAGGAACAATCACATAAATGAGAGTAGTCTGTAGTCTCCTACTAGCTTTTAATTACCTTAATAAATTGTTGTTCTTAGGATATAATTTAAATATGGTCTGACTAGTCACCATGAAAAAGCATATGTATATGTTGATAATGACCCAAACTACTGCAATCAGTTGTAAATAATATTTTATATGTAGTTAGAAAGTGAATTTTCACAGTTTACCTTTAAACTCTGCCATGAAACTCAGGCTGTTCTTCCTTACCAACCCCTTAAGCATATTCAGAAAATGAATCTAAAAATTTGGATAAAGAAATCTAATACTCATTGCTTCTCTTTCTTATTCTATGGTCTTACAATTTCAGTAAAAGAGACACTAGAAGTTCATTATAATGTTTTAATTTAGGAATATCACAAGAATTCAATCATATACATTGTTCAAGTAACCAGGGATTGGATTAGGAAAGCCAAAGACCTTTAAAAGTTAAATTTGGCTGGGGACATTAAGGGCAATAGGGTTCTTATTCTATAGGTGATAAAAGGAAGAGTAGTGAAATATGGGGTCCTCTCCAGAAAGAAATGGGAGAACTGGCCACTTGGAATATGGAGAAGGCTGAGGTATTTAATGACTATTTTGCCTCAGTCTTCACCAACAAGAACTCCAGCCACATGGCATGGGGCCAAGAAGGCAAAGACAAGGGCTAGAAGAATGATGTAGGAGAAGTGAAGGAGAAAATCAGGTCTGAGATCATCTAAGGAACCTGAAGGTGCTCTAGTGTGTGGACTTGATGAAATACTTCCGCAGGTCTTGAAGGAACGGGCGGATGTAGTTGCTAGCCGACTATCCATCATATTTAAGAAGTCATGGCAGTCTGGTGAAGTTCCCACTGCCTGGAAAAGAGAAATCATAACCTCCATTTTTAAAAAGGTAAAAAAGAAACACTTGGGGAACTATAGGCCACTCAGTCTCACCTGTGTACCCAGCAAGATCATGGAGCAGATCCTCCTGGAAACTATGCTAAGGCACATAGAAAACAAAGAGGTGACTGATGTCAACATGACAACATGGTGTCATGAAGGGCAGGTTATGCCTGAGAAATCTGGTGGCCTTCTATGATGGGGCAGTTCTACTGGTGGTAAGGGTGGTAAGGGGAAGAGCAACTGATGTCATCTACCTAGACTTGTGAAAAGCAATTGACATTGTCTCTCATGATATCCGTGACTCAAAATTGGAGAGACATGGATTTGATGGATGGACCATTCAATGGATAAGGAATTGGCTGTATGTTTGCACTCAAAGTGTTGTGGTCAACAGCTCCAGCTAGAGATCAGCACAGAGTGGTGTTCCTCAGGCATCAGTATTGGGACTAACACTGTTTAACATCTTTGTCGATGACACGGATGGTGGGAATGAGTTCACCCTCAGTAAGTTTGCTGATGACATCAAGCTGTGTGGTGTGGTCAGTATGCTGGAGGGTCAAGATGACAACCAGAAGGACCTGGGCAGGCCTGAGAGGTGGGCCTGTGTAAACTTCATGGAGTTCAACATGGAAATGTGCAAGGTCCTGCACCTGGGCTGTGGCAATCCCAAGCACAAATGCAGGGTGAGTGGAAAGTGGATTAATATCAGCCCTGAGGAGAAGGACGTTGGGGGTGGTGGTTCAGAAGAAGCTCCACATGAGCCAGCAATGCGTGGCTACAGCCCAGAAAGACAACTGTATTCTGGGCTTCATCAAAAGCAGCATGGCAAACAGGTTGAGGGAGGTGATTCTCCCTCTAATCATATCTTGTTAGAACCCATATGGAGTATCACTTTCAGCTCTGGCCCCCCAGCATAAGAACCACAGGGACCATTAGGACCATTAGGAGGACCATGATTAAAAGGCTGGAGCACCTCTCCTGCGAAGACAGGATGATAGAGTTGGGGTTTTTCAGCCTGGAGAAGAGAAGGCTCTGGGAGACCTTATAGTGTCCTTTCAGTGCCTAAAGGGGCCTACAGGAAAGCTGGGGAAGCACTGTTCATTGGAGAGTGAAGGGATAGGACAAGGAGTAAATCAAGGAGTAAATGGCTTTAAAATTGAAAGAAGGTAGATTTAAATTAGATAGCAAGAAGAAATTCTTTACTCTGAGATGGTGAGACTGTGGAACAGGTTGCCAGAGATGTGTGGACACCCCATCCTGCAGGTCAGGTTGGATGTGGCTTTGAGCAACCTTGTTGTTCAAGGGTTCCCATGGCAGAGAGTTGGAATTAAGGTCCCTGTAAGGCTCCTTCCAACCCAAACAATTCTATGATTTAGGATAAATTTCTAAGTGGTCATCATCAAGTGATGATTTTTCCTACCTTCAGTGATGAAGAAGATATCAGACTATATTAATGATTTAGCAAATTGCTGTCACATGCATAAACTGATTTGCCTGTTAGATTACCAAGGTCAGCAAGCTCAGTTATCTATGTGTTTGTTTGTTCCTTAGTTTGTTTGGTCTTGAGACTATATCAAGCTGTGATACACCTCAGCACCTGACAAACCAAAAGCAGTATTTATTTTATGTAATTAAATATGTCAATTAAACACTGACAATGTCAAAATTGTTTCTTTTTCCTGGAAGTCCAGCAATTTCACTGGATTTACTTGTGCCCTTATTTACATAATTATTAGAATTTCATTTTGCACTTCATTATCAATGATAGCCAAACCTAATATTGTAAATCAGAAAAAGCTCTTCACATTTCTTTCCTTTTAGTCACAAGCACTCATTGCAATTTCTGTATGTGATATCTGAAAATCAGCATAGTTCCAATACGTCTAGTTTACACTCAACAGGGTTTTAAGTTCTTCCAAACTACGTTGCTGAAAAACTACAGGCAGCAAAAGAAAAAGATGCAAGAATTTCAAATGCTTTTCAAAACAAACCTTCTCACTGAAAATTGTCACTGTAGTTGTCTCTTATTTCTATTCACAATGTGTAAGCACAGACCCATGATTTTGTTATACATCTTTTTTTCCAGTGATACATCAAAATATCCTTTTCCAGAAATTTCTGAGTCTGTCTCATTGCTTGGAGCAGAACAGGCTTAATTATATTTCTGTATGTAATAATGTTCTAATTTCACCTCTTTAGGTCCATGAAAAACTGTTTGAACCCTGCTGACCTTAGAAATTCTCACAGGAGAAAGGGAAAAAAAAAAATCTCCACTGCTGAACATCCATTAAGGTCAATTATAAAAATCACCTGGAAAATATGTCTATGCCATATCATTTAGATATCTATTTCAGACTTGATGAACTTGCAAATTCAAGGATATTTGTTTTAAATCATAAGTTTAGACATTGAAAGACAAGCAAGGCTGTAGCTTCAATACAAGGAAAAACAATGGAAAACAATTTAAATTTTAATATAAAACTAATCAGTGTAAGATTGAATGGTATGCAAGTGAAAAAGTCTTAAAGATAAAAAATATTTAACATCATATAGCAAAGCAAATGAGAAAAGGCAGTATGATTACTTTGATGGCTTAACTTCAATGACTAGCTTAACTCAAGTGTACTTCTTGAAGAAAAATACTTTTGAAGAGCAGAAGGTGCTCTTCAACATATTACAGTCACAAATAAAAAACCCTTTCTGGAGTAAATATACTAAATTATTTATTTGATATTACAGACAAATTGCCTTAATACTTTAAAAAAAAAAAAAAAAAAGTCAATAAAAATTAATTTCATGAAGTTAGTAGAACAAAATTAATGAAACTAAATGTACTGCTTTCATGTTATCAGCTAATAGAGTTCAAGAAACCACATATATATAAAGCCATCAAATCATCATACAATCATCCTAAGTTGGAGGGGACCCACAAGTATCATTAAGTACAACTCATGTCTCCCCACAAGACCACCCAAAAATCAAACCAAACCTCTGCAAGTGTTGTCCAAATGCTTTATGCGTTCCAGCAGGCTTGGTGCTGTGACAACTTCCCTGGGGAATCTTTTCCAGTGCCTAACCACTAACTGAAGACCATTAATTGAAGAACCTGATGCAGCTTCATGCCAATGTATGGGTCTTTTTGTTGTGTACCAGAAAGAAGAGATCACCTTCTCTTCTGCTCCTGAAATACCTTTGCTATAGTTTCTACTGTTTCTTTGGAAGTTGTGTAAAATTATTTTTAACTTTTGTTTTGATTTGATTTGTGTTTTATGTTTCTTGTTTGTTTGTTCTTGTTGTTTTCAGAGACAAAATTGAACTGACATTTGGACTATATGTTGAATATTACATAGAATTGCAACACACCAATTTTGTAGAATTTCACTTCATATTTAAACAGTTTCACACATGAACAGCTCGTTTCACTCATGTTTTTGTTTTCTACCATTTTGCTGTTGTAAATTACAAAAAACATGGTTTTATGTATTCACACTCTATGCTTCTACAACTTAAAGGCCACTAAGTTTTATCTTTAGCAAAGATCATATTTTATCTCCAGTTGCCTTTGGGTATGTGGAAAATGCATTTTAAAAAGTTGAGATAACACATTTCTAATAAGAAGCTACTGTATAATCTAAAAAAAGTAAAAGTTGTCAGAATACGTATTTACTACACTATATGTGTATATTATCTCTCCAGTAAAGGAAAAAAAAAAAGTCATGGCTTTGTATGTTTTCATGTATTCTGCAAGTACAAAGAAGGCTACTAATTTGTATTGCTTTTTGTGAAAGGTTGTTTACTTCCTATAAAGCCTTTGTTATCTTTTGTGTAAAATGTAGATCAATTGTAGACAATTGCTGGTCTTATCACAGATCTTTCCTCTTCATTAGCAGGCAGAATGATCATGTTTTTAGCATGAAATAGAAAAAACGACCGAGCCAGAAGTTAAGTATCTGCAGTATTAAGTCTTAGCAATTACAGAATATTATTGTGCTCTAAAGATCAGAGGGTTGCAAACATTTGAGGGTTATATAGATAACATACAGAGGAAGTATGAAACAAAAAGTTTACTCTGGATTTTTTGTAGTACTATGAACTGAGGAATACATTATATAATCACAAACTCTATTATATAGTTTTACTACTTGAGATCCATGTTTATTTTTAAACTGCTTTTCATCCTATAACCTTTATAAAAACAAAATCAACTTTGCTCCTGTAAAATGGATACGGATTGAGTTATTTTTAAATGTTCTGGACATAATTATATACATATTAGAAATACTCTGCTGAAGCCACCAGAACAATTTTAGGGCATTTTAAGTTGAAACTCCACTGCTGGAAACAAAATCTAAAATCGCCTCTAATGTTGGAGCCAGAAATGTGCACTGGTAGTTCACAGAAAATATCAAAGTAAAATGTTTTGCAACAGAATATGTCTTCTAAAATCCTGAAGCCAGATCAATGATGTGGAAGACAATGGATAGGGAACATAGAGTAGAGCTCTTCCAGCTTTGCATGAGTATCAACAGAATGATATATTTTGCCATGATCATGCAGAATTTACATGAGCTCCACACCAATGGCCTTCAGCTACCCATGGACTGACTGCAGTATGTAAGGTCCTTTCATCATCAGTCCCTGTATTTATTTCACTTCATGCTGTTTATTTACTTCCAGAATTTTCTCAAAGTGCTGCCATATGACAGAACATTAAGGGAAATCTGTCAAATTTATTATCTTTTGTTGTTGCTAATTTTCCATTTGTTTTTCTTCATTTTTAAAAGTAGTTTAAAATAACCCACTGTCTAGGTCTATGCATTTCCCTTATGCATTCTCCTTTCCTTTCCTAGCATATTCTGCTGTCTTTGTGACATTTTTCTTCAAATTCTGTATTTGACCTGGGGACACTAAACATCACCTTCAAACTTGTTCATTGCCTGCTTGGGTTAACAAGTCTATACAGATGAATGGCAGTTGTCCTTGGAGTGACATGTAGCAATTCATCAAATGGATTTGCCCATTAGGAAGATCCAGGCAATCCATTGATGAAAACATATAATCTTGTCTTCCAGTCCCAATGCAATACCAAGTATAACAACTGCTGGACAGAAATAGTGCATAACATTATTTAATATGCAAGTCAATGAAATATTTTTATCCTTGCCATTTTTTTTTCCCACAGGTTTTGATTGAATTTCATTTGGAATGATCACATTTTTCTGTCCCCATAAAAAATTCATATGGGAATTCCCTCTGCATATGAATATCCTACTTCCCAAGATCAATATACAATTGTCCTTCCAGAAGCCTACCATAAGATATTTGCTCCCATTTGATGACATGAAAATACTTTTTGCAAGGGTCTTGTAAATAAAAGTATGGGTTAATTCATCTGTTTACTTTATAGACCAGGCTATGCAAAATGGATAAAGAACAGATATTTGATTTAAGTTACACGAGTATAATTACCATTTACCAGTATATTGTAACAGTTTAATTGATTAACCTGAAATCTGTTATGGGATGCTCACAAGAAACTTCAAATATACCTTTTCTCAGCCTGTGTTTCATTGATTAAAACACATCTATCTCACTTTATACTTCAAGTGACACAAAAACTTGTCTCATCTCAAAGCTTAAAATTATTCTGAAAGAAGAATAGATTCAAAACCTTTTGTTGCAACTACTATATTTTTTCACTGAGGTATTAGACCATCCTTTGTTTTACAAACAGGAAGACAATACAAGTGTCATCCTGCAGATCCGTGATTGAGTTCTGATGTGAAAGGAGAAAATCTTGGCCCCTGTCTCTGGCTGTAAGGACTGTTGAACTACTTTATCCTTTTCCTTCCACCTCAAGAATTCCTTGAAAAAGAAGAGTGGCAGCTTTCAAAAATAAGAAGTGACTGTTGTCCATCAAGTAGTGGAAAAGCTATTATGATGCTTTGAGAACCTTGGATTACGAATCCTAAAGGAAAGCTACCTCTATTTTGATGTTACAAAAAAGTACTTGAATTCAGAGAGGGGTGGGAAGGAGGTTGGGCAGGGAGTGAGAGGAAGAGAGAGGGAGAGAACAAACAGGTTTCAGAAATGCTATACTGCCTCCACAGCTTCCCTTTGGCTGGTGGTCTTTTTTTAACATGTTGTCTGGGGGTGGTAGTTTGACTTGTTTGAAAAGCCTTGCAGCCTGGGGACAAATACTTGCAGTATGCAAATTTCCAGGTTCAAAGATATCATTGTAATGTTTGCTTACACTATTTATTTTTCACCTTTTCCTGATTTCTACATTTTTCTGTAAAATTTTTGTGAAGAAGAAATTTTGATTCTCTGAGGTTAGAAAAACATTTAATCCTTCAAGAAAGGCAGAGTTTCCATTCAGACACTGTTGCTGTTTAACCCCAGCAGGCAGATCAGCACCACCCTGCCACTCGCTTACTCCCCCTTAGAGGGACTGGGGAGATAATCAGAAATGTAAAAGTGCAAGAACTCATGAGCTGAGATAAAGCCAGGTTAGTGGTAAAGCAAAAAGCTGCATACACAAGGAAAGCAATACAAGGAATTCATCTGCTTCTTCCCATTAGTAGGCAGGTGTTCAGCCACTTCCAGGAAAGCAGACTTCATCATGCATAACAGTTTCTCAGGAAAACAAACACCCTCCCTCTTCCTCCTTCTTTACCCCAGCTTTTATTGCTGAGCAGGATGCCACATGGTATGAGACATCCCTTTGGCCAGCTGGGGTCAGCTATCCTTCTTCTGTCTTCTTCATAGCTCTTTGCACACCCATAGCCTCCTCACTGGTCGAGCAGTGTGAGAAGCTGAAAAGTTCTTGGCTCTGTATAAGCACTGTTCTACAACTACTAAAACATAGCTGTGTTATCAACTTTGTTTTCATTAAAAGTCCAAAACAAAACATCATGTAAGTCTCTAGGAAGAAAATTATCCCAGCCAAAAGCAGGGCAGACATTTAATATCCGGTTATAACATCAAAGCTAAATTCAAACAGATTTTTATACTAGCTCAAAGTAAGTGATGTTTCCTCTGGAAGATTTTAGAGATATCTGTAGAGTGATTTTGTAGAGAAAATGACAATTCAGGATTCCACATTGCCTTTCTTACCAGTATGTTTCATCACCTATTGGTTATGTACTTATTGAGAAAAATATACCTATTGACATGAATCTTCTGAACTCTATGAACTTAATAATCTTGGTATAACTGCAAGATTAACAATTTCACTTGTGAAATACATTTTCTCTACGAGACCAAACTGAAAAATGAATTGTGCTCCAGCTGAGTGTACATCTTGATGCTGGTTTCATAAAGAATCAGATGAGAATCCCAGCCAAATATCTAATCTTACATTTGTACCTTTAAAATCAAGATAATACAAAGCCACACCCTATTAAAACTCATAAAGTCTAACGGGAAGCAGCATCTTACTTTTGGTGTGTGAACAATCGTGTATTGCATTCCAATTAAAGACAATAACAAATGGAAGAAGATCAAAAGACAACTATTTTGACGAAAGTGTTAACAAATCACGCTTTTTTGGCAGCTCAAGGAATTAGTATTTTGGGATCTCAGGAGATTCAAATCTGGGAAATAGGTTAAAAAATAAAAATCAGTGGGTCACTAGGGAGGTACAAATGTACTAGAAAAGGTTACTAAAAAAAAAAAAAAAAAAAAAATCAGACGCAAAATTTCTGTCATTAGAGAGGAAAGACTTACCAAGAAAAAATTTCCCCAGACCTGATCAATTATCTGACAGTCTCCCTGTGAGTGGTGTATTGGACTAGGTGACCTCCAGATATTCCATGAATTTATGGTTTCATGATCTTTTTACCATGCTTCACAGTATCAAAGCAGGGACCCATTTCTCTTTAACAGTATTCATCTCACATATACAGTAAGTCCATCATTCTTCAAATCTCTGAAAAAAAAAAAAAAATCCCTTAGTTTTACCATGTTGTCTTTTAAAACTTAATTCAGAAAATAATAATAATAATATATAATAATAATAATAATAATAATAATAATAATAATAATAATAATGAGAAGAATATAATAAAAGTAACAATAATAGATCCCAAATAACAGATCCCAAGTTTAAGGGTCAAAAATTTTAGTAAACAAAAATCAAATCAGGAGCACAGACCATGTTTTGTATTATGAAAGTTTAAATCTTTTAAATTAGTCAGCTCTAGAAGAAATATTTAATTTAGCTTGAAGACCAGTGAAACACAGAATAATTAAAAAACTAAATCTCCTTCCAAAAGTACATATTGGAAGATAGCAAGTAAGAAAATACATTAAATTTAGTGTGTTTTAACAATAATAATTACATAGTGCACTTGTACCACTTCTAAAACTTAAGTGAACAGAAGGGATTCATCAATAATCATGAACGTAAAAGAACAGTGTGCTTCATTTTAATCACCCTTTCACTAAATTAGTCATTTAGTCTATTGAACTTTTACTGAAGTCAACAGTAACCTTAAAACATGCTTCAGAAGGAAAAACAGAGGTCCAGGAGCTATATACATATACTTCCAAGTATCCACTTGGCTGGCAGTCCAGAAAATGTCAGCTTCAAAGGATTAGAGCTTTGTTTGAGAATCCTAATTTAAAGCATTACTATGAGATGTAATGGCATCATTGGTCATGCCACAGAATAAAGTAGAAAGATGTCACTAACCTTTATTGACATCTCCATGAAACTAAGATTAAGGCAACCATTGTGATTTTGATGAAGAACCCTTTATCCCATCGACTCTGACCTAAATAATTTTAAAGGGACAAAGAGCATTTACAGCACAGGTTTGATCATTCTGGAACTCTGCAGTTCAAGAGTATATTTTATACTCTGATTGATACAAAAATTCTCTAGTCTTCACTCAGTATTTGGAGAACAGGTGTTTCCTGGCAACATTAGCTGTTATTTTTACTTGAATGTGATCCAGAAGAGAAAGTAAGGCATTATAGCACTTAGACCTATTAACATTTTGAGGCAAAAAGGGAGCACCTAAGTCCAAATCAGTAGCCTGAAATGACTGCAGTTGCGATCAACATTTAAAAGATCCAAACTCTTACTGTGAACAGTTTGATGCCTTGTAAGTTAACACAAAGGAAATAAACATTCCCATTCATAAAAAAGAATAATTGAACTACAAATCTGAAGTGCAAATCCTTCAGTGCTTAAGAAGGCTGAAGCCTTCTGCTTCTCATTATTAAATTATAATAATAAAGGTATGTGTGCAAATGATCAAGTTCTAATTGTACATTTAGACTAGATTATACCTTTCTTTTCTTTCTTCATTCTGTAGGTCACTTTGATGAAAATTGTGTACTTAATTCTGGCTTCTTTAGTCTCCAGTGTATTCCTTGGGGAACACTAGGACTGCAATCAATTATCAAGAGTTACAATTTTAAAAAGTCCATTGTATAAAATGGTAAAAATAAATGTGATATTTCACATAAAAATCACACGCTACAACCTGTGTAACTAACAGACAACATGAAGAAAATAACACCACAAGTCAACAGCAAACTATTGTAAAATATGATAACATTGCACTTGGAAGCCCTCATAATGAATCAGAACTCCCATGTACAAAACAGTTGAGAGAATCAACCTATGAGTATTGGGCCAAATACTTGTATAAAATGTTATACAAGTATTGTATAACATTTGAAGCTATGTAGATTTATACCAGTCAAGGGCTTTTTATTGTGTAGCAAAATAGTTTTCAGGTAATCGAATCATCTGATTGTTTCTTACTCCTTCTTTTATAAAACTTTTCCTTAAGAATCTGAAAGATTCAAAGTCATTGAATCAGCTCAGCCAGGAATTAAATTATAAATGCAACACATAACAGTAAAGCACATAATGATAACAAAGCTTAATGTATTGCAGTCCTAAGGGGCAACAGTAGCTATTTTATTCTATACTACTACTTGCTCAGATTGAGCGGTGCATTCAGTGTATATTATCTTTTCATTACACTCATTAAAATGAATGAAAAGAACCTGAGATACATTTTGTACCTGCATTATTTGAGAAATACTACCAACCATAATTTATAAAACCTACTTTAGAGTTTGCCTACATTTTGAAAGTTAGAGTGGAAAGTTGCTTCACAGAAGTAAAGTTTGAGGAAAATATTGTCTAAGTAGTTCTCAGTTGTTTTACAAAATACAGAAAAAAAATGAAATATCCAAGAATTGTTCTATTGTTTTCTCTATAGCCGCTAGTATTCAATCTATCTTCAACTAAAAGACACAAAATGTATAGAAGGGTTAAAACTTTACTTTGTACACTTTTATTCATACCCTAGAGCAAATAATCTGCTCAACCATATGAGTTTATGGCAGAATCGCTCTAGAAAAGACTTTACGTGGTTAAGCATACAAAATGACTTTTTCTAGAACATTAAAATAAACAAGGACTGGCAAATCCAGAAGGAGGCAACATGCAAATTTATCCTTCTGACAAAGCAGCATTAATGTCACCTAAATGAAGGAAGCTAATAGCTCATTTCCTTTCAGCAGCACAAGACATACATAAGTATGCATAAGAAAAATATAAGTACTGTTGTATAATGCTGAGCGCTTCCTGAATGATGCTCCTCATCTTTACTTCTGATATAGAAAATTGTTCCACAGCTCTAAAAGTATCCATTATCTTGGTCAGAGTCTTATTCTAGAAGAGATGATGAAGGCCCACACCACATAACACCTATTACTTGCAGTTAGTGTTGTCACTGAAAAGTATCAGCATTTAGGCAGCTCTGAAGTCTCAGATACCTCTATTCAAGGTTAACACTAATGTTTGTATTCTTCTATAAATGAATGGTCACAGCTGTATTTGATGGCCAATATTTTGTTTCCAGGGAACAAGCGTCAGCAAGGAGTGACTAGCACAGCATTTTTGATAATTATGATGCGTTCTTCAAGGTGTCAGCACAAAACTGATCCCTGAGAATACAAAGTTACATGTTTGTTTGTTTGTTTCTTTGATTGTTTTTGTTGTTGTTGTTGTTGTTGTTTTGTTGTTGTTTTTTGTTGTTGTTGTTTTGTTTTGTTTTGTTTTTTGTTTTTTTACTTTCTCTTATATGGTGAACTACACAAGAGATTAAATTAATTAAATTAAATATGAATAGATTATGTCTCAAACTGTCTTGTACCTTATATTTCTGTATTTTGAGTAGAAAATAAGATCATTTAAAACATTAAAACAATAGCATTTCTTTTAATTATTGATGATACAGTTCCAGGACATATTTCTATCCACAGAGCGAAGAAAAATCATCAATATGTCAGCTTTTCTTCATAAATGAAATGGCTATAAATGAAAATAACGATTTTTAGATTTGTATAATGTCTTTATATAGCTGAGTTAATCTCAATCCTGTGCTCCCTATCAATTAATATAAATGTTCCTTTTATTCAATGCCCTCCCATCCTAGGACTCAAATCTAGCTCACAAGCTTTAGTGAAAGCAAAACTCTAATCAGATGAAGTCTTACAGTCTTACAATTAAGAACTGCACAGACCATGGTAAACAGATTCACTTCTTCTGGCAGGGTAGCTTCTATTTTTCTTTAGAATGTAAATTTGAATTTTTTTATTGAGTAATTGAAAACATGTTGTTGAACCACGAATCATGGAAATAGATTCACTGATCTGCAACTTTTTTATTATTTTCTTTTCCCCTATTAACTGTGAGGTTGTTTTGTTTTGTTTATGTATGTGTGTTGTTTTGTTTTGTTTCATATAATGTTGGACTTGTTATATCTGAGTAAATAGAAGTAAGAGATCCATGGTATCACCTTTTAAGGTTTTAAAATACAGAGTTACAGATGACACTAACATGATTCTAGGATTCCAATTATTCCTGTGTGAAGTAAGTTCACTTACATTATGTGATATTTTTTAAGTTATGTCCCAGTGAAAGCTTCAACTAAGTGGCCAAAAAAAAAAAAAAAAAAAAAAGAAACAAATTTCCAGAACTTCATAGTTGAAATTTCAAAATGTAAAATCAACATTGCTTCAAGTTACAGAGTAATGGAGTAACAAACTTATATTGGGTTTCATACCTGTTATTGATCAATGATTTAAGCTGCCAATGAAGTTGAAATTTAATCTGGTTTTGATTTCACTTTTACAAAAGTCATTAATTGCATATCATTCACGATAGTAATCATTCTGAATATATTTATGTCTTTTGCAAAAGAATTGTTTTCTTTTGATTATATCATAGCTTTATACTTCTAATTAAAAAGGTTAGAGATTTTTTAATTTCATTCTTTGATAAGGGCTTCCTTCACCCACCTATCCCCACCCACCCAAGGAAGGCAATTTTATTTCTAGTGAAGGAACTCAGTATTTACAGGTTTGGGCAGCTAAAGCTACATGTTTGAATTTATATACTTTCAATCAATTTATTTAATGAAAACAGTCTCTCGTGTTTAAAAATGTTCATTCTTTATCTCTTCTTTTTGATTTTTTTTAGCAATTTAATATCACAAAATCGTCATGTCATTCCTGATGTTTCATTCCATTTTTCCAAATAGAATTTCTATATCTTTTATTTCAGACACCTCTTCCCCTACAACTGTGCATACTTTCTGTGACTATTCTGGAAATTTATATATTGTATCTGAAAATTTATATAATGTATTATTTATATAATAATATGAATGATATATAATATGTATAATATATATATTATATATATTTATATATGTAATTTTATATATATATAAACATATAATATATTTCATATACATATATATTATATATAAAATTACATATACATATATATATATATATATATATATTTTTTTTTCCCCCCAGTTCTGGAACTTTTTTTTTGTGGATATCATTTTAGTCAGCTGAAGAAGAGCTACCTCACAGCAGGAAAAACTGTAATTACTTTTAGCCCACTACCATCAGGGCTGAAGAACAATATTCAACAGTATTAAACAATAACTTGTTTCATTATTTAAGTATTCTTAGTTATCTAGTATACTATCTTTCCATTTCTTTTTCTTCAAGCACAGAAAAAGTGTCCATCTTGAAAAAAAAAGACCTGTAATTGTTGTCTGGTCATTTCTTCCATTCCTTCGTATAGAAAGGAATATACTATATATAGTTACTATGTATATGTTCTGTACAGCATGAAATTAAGTAATCAGACAACAGACACTGACAAATATATTATAAATAATTAAAAAAATAAGATATTATTCTTAATATTTACTGAAATATATGTTTATAAAGTCTAACTATTATTATTGGCCTCAATATTAATATAGGAGCCTGAATGCTCTGTATTCCTGTCTGGTAATTTCCTTGCCCCTCTGCCTGCTTGTTAGAGGTAGTTGCTAAGATTGAGTATGTTAAAGTTGTGCTGGGATGTTACCTCAATATCAGCACTCCTATCAAGAGTGCCACAGTTAATTAATTTATGTCCATTGCATCTTAAGTCAAAAATCCAGACAGAAATAATAGCAGCATTCTGCTTTAGCAAAGAAGATAAAATGCAAAAGAAAAAGATGGCTGGATTCTGGATTTTAGGTGTGTGCTATTTAAAATCAGATTTTGCAGAAGTAATTAATCTGTAAATTCATACTCATACAAACAAGTCTACAGACTTGTAGGTTAGGAAGAAGTTGATCTAAAAGTACATGTTCTCAAAATACACTTTTGCATGTTTATATGGTTGATATAGTTAGCATAGGCTATGCACCTGTCACGTAATAACACAATCACAGAAACATGAAGGACATGTCGAAGAGCTGCAGAGTGACTGTAGATCTGTCCACTCTCAGACCTGACAAGGCACCAGCCAAGTGGAATCATATGGCATGCTGCTGTTCCTCAAAGACTAGCACCTGGATCTTGGCATCTAACTTTTTCACACAAACTCACATCTACCTGCCTACACCTGTCTGGATATACATACTGCTCTATCATCTGGCTATAAAATGAGTTTAATTTTATGTATCAGAAATGAATTTTGGCACTTAATGTAGCTCTATAACTTTAATGTGCATACATAGCAATTAGCCCTCAATATCTCTAACAGTCAAAAGCCATGAAACCTTCCCTGAGAGCTTCAAAATGTAATTTTAACATGATAAATGGACAAACTATCTAAGTCCAGCTAAACTAGCTGGAAAATAAGCAGTGGCATATAAAACTTCAAGTGAAAAATCTATAAGGTTATGGACTTGGCTCAGTATTTTTTAATTCTTTTAAAGAGAACTTGTCTAATGAAAACACTATACATATGTCTTCATTGTTCAATAAATTACATACTTAATAATTCAAAAATAACAAAGTATAGGAGAAAAGAACTAGATAATGATTAGGTCATTAGCCTAGCATTGGGGTGGCCTGAATTTAATTTACTACTCTGAAAGAGTCTTACTAGAAAACATTAAGCAAGTTACATACTTAAAAAAAAAAAAAAAAAAAAAGTAAAATCTTTAATTTAAACCACTTTTCTGATTTCTGTTGCACTTAAACACTTTTGTATTTAATACCTACATGTTAGGTATTTGTTCAGAGACCTAATTATATTGTGGGGTCAGTTTTTATCTCTGTCAGAGGGAGTAACTCATATAGATGTCAGTGGCTTATGGATGCAGTCTATCTGAGTGTTTGTTTTTAATCACAAAATAAAATTATGAATAATTTTTTTTTTTTTTTTATAAATAGAATTATAATTGGATGCATTTTAAAATAGAAGTTAGTCGAGCACCAATGAAAAGGGCAGACCTTCAACCAAACTTTGTAGAAAAACAAAGATTAAGTGAATTTTAGAAGTTAGAACATAGCTGCAAGCTGCCTTTGGTAATCATGACAAAGCTGTAACACCTACATTATGACTGGAACTGCAAACATTTTCTGAAGGAAAATAACACTGTTGAAGCAATTAATTGCACCTCAACAAACCTAAAATTAAGCACAGCATCTGTACTTCTGTAAGTAATCCCAGATCAATCAGTGGGATTCCTTCCACAAACACAACTACTAATATGCATAGAAGTTTGGCCTTCATCAGGGAAGTAAATACTAGTTATTCATTCTTGAATATTTTTCTTCACGAGGTAATGTAATACATCTGTAGCACATGCACATTACGAGCAAAAAGCCATGTCACTTTCTTCTGTTTGATATAGGTGCTCCTGCTCAGATGAACCATATGAGTCAATTTTATTCTTCCTGGATGTTTCTTTTTCCCAGTGCAGAGGTACACACATGCACCTCTCATACTTATGTAAAATCCAGCCACACAATATAGATCCCATTCCTATTTCCCAATTCATTTAACACTTCAGAGAGAGCTCTGCTAAGACATATATGAATGTCATATATGCTAAGACATATATGAATGTCAAATAACAAGCACAGTGCTTCAGAAAGCAATTATCTTATAGCTGTCTGCAAGAAAGTTTATTTGCTCACAGCAGATTTAAAGAATAAGCTACCAAAACCCTGACACAATGCAAAGTATGCTGTGCTCTGGTCTGGTGTACAGCTGGTAACAGTGTAACATCTGGTAAAGAGTTTTCAAACTTCAGAT